>NC_045454.1:40885977-40902097 GCF_002776525.5 Piliocolobus tephrosceles
ATTAAATAGGGATTCCAGGCCAGATGTGGTGGCCTGGCTTTCCCTTTGACATGTAACTTCTAGAGTGGAACAGTCCCTGGTGATGAAGGGAAGAGACACTTGAGTAGCGACAGGAATGACCTCCGGGAGCTCCGCACACCCTAATTGGCCCCTGGCAGTGTGAAAACGCTTCCTCTCCCAGGCTTCAATTCTCGGGCAGAAGAAACCCTCAGCTGGATTTACTTTAAGGTTCTGACCCCAAAATAACCTCCAAAATTCATTAGCCCTGTGTCCTGGAGACAGCACTCCTGAATTTCACACACTTTCTCAATATGTAAGAATTGTACTCTGAATACGTCAACATTGTGAATGCAAAACAAACCTCATGTCTAAAAAACACGCCCAAGAAAACTGCAGTTACAACCTCAGAAAGCAACCCCTCCACCCAAAACATGTGCATATGGATCCCCAGCTTTCCAGTGCTCTGTAGCTTCTCTCGGTATAAAGAGTTTAGTGGTATGAACAGGGATGCTCCCCAGGAAGAACTAACAGGGCCTTTAATTACTGCTCTTGGCAGGCTCAAGGATGGCCTTAGCTTGGGCAGTAATGTTACTTTGGACCACCACTGATATTGTATTTTTATTTTGTGTAAAGACAGGATTTTGCCATGTTGTCCAAGCTGATTTTGAACTCTTGGACTCAAGCAATCCTCCCACCTCATGAGCCACCTAAAGTTCTGGGATTAGACATGAGCCACCACAGCCAGCCTAAACAGATACTTTAAATGAGACAAACCCAATGTTTGAAGAATTCTGCAAAATCTCTCAAATCAAGTATTTATGTGTAAAGTGTTAAGAAAATTGTGGCCGGGCATGGTGGCTCAAGCCTGTAATCCCAGCACTTTGGGAGGCCGAGACGGACGGATCACGAGGTCAGGAGATCAAGACCATCCTGGCTAAAATGGTGAAACCCCGTCTCTACTAAAAAATACAAAAAACTAGCCGGGCGAGGTGGCGGGAGCCTGTAGTCCCAGCTACTCGGGAGGCTGAGGCAGGAGAATGGCGTGAACCCGGGAGGCAGAGCTTGCAGTGAGCTAAGATCCCGCCACTGCACTCCAGCCTGGGCGACAGAGCTAGACTCCGTCTCAAAAAAAAAAAAAAGAAAATTGTAAGGCACCTCAGCAAACCAGCCCTAGTCCCCGAAATCCACAAGTGTCTATTGTTTTCAGAAAATGAAACGTCAGTTATTGGGCTGGGCACGGTGGCTCACGCCTGTAATCCCAGCACTTTGGGAGGCCAAGGCAGGTGGATCACAAGGTCAAGAGATTGAGACCATCCTGGCCAACATGGTGAAACCCTGTCTCTACTAAAAATACACAAATTAGCAGGGCATGGTGGTGGCACCTGTAGTCCCAGCTACTAGGCAGGCTGAGGCAGGAGAATCACTTGAACCCGGGAGGCAGAGGTTGCAGTGAGCTGAGATTGTGCCACTACACTCCAGCCTGACAGAGCGAGACTCTGTCTCAAAAAAAAAAAAAAAAAAGAAATGTCAGTTATTATTTCTATGGCAATAAATGTTCTCATAATCATATTTGGATACTTCTAGGTGTCATATGGCTATGCTCTGAAATTCCATTTGAAATCACCACAAAAAAAAGAACAGACCTCAGAAACGTACTATGCAACCTAAGGGGAAGAAAAAAAGAAAAAAGTGTTTTCTGATTTCAATGTAATACTGAAGTGTTTTATTTTTTTATGAAAGTCACTTCTTTCTTGCCTCTTTAAAATTTTTCTTTGGATGACATGATGTCATATTTGGGAAAATCTAAAGACTCTACAGGAAAACTGTAAGAATAAACGAGTTCAGTAAAGTTGCAGGATACAAAATCAACATACAAAAATCAGTAGCAGTTCTATATGCCAACAGTGAACAATGTGAAAAATACATTTAAAAAGTAATCCCATTTATAATAGCCACACATAAAATTAAATACCTAGGAATTAACCAAAGAAAACACTGATGAAAGATATTGCAGAGGACACCAAAAAAATGGAAAAACATTCCATGTTTATGGATTGCAAGAATCAATATTGTTAAAATGTCCATTTACCCAAAGCAATCTAGAGATTCAATGCAATCCCTACCAAAATACCAAGGATATTCTTTACAGAAATAGAAAAAAAAATCCTAAAATTGATACGGAACCCCAAAAGACAAAGAATAGCCAAAGCTGTCCTAAGCAAAAAGATCAAAACTGGAAGAATCACATTACCTGACTTCAAATTATACTACAGAGCTATAGTAACCAAAACAGCATGGTACTGGCATAAAGACATACACATAGAGCAATGGAACAGAATGCAGAACCCAGAAACAAATCCACACACCTAGGGTGAACTCATTTTCGACAAAGGTGCAAAGAATACACACTGGGGAAAAGACAGTTTCTTCAATACATGGTACTGGGAACTGGATATCCATATGCAAAAGAATGAAAATAGATCTTTATCTCTTGCCAAATACAAAAATCAAATCAGAATGGATTAAAGACTTAAATCGAAGACCTCAAACCAGGAAACTACCACAAGAAAATAATGTGGAAAATCTCCAGGACACTGGTCCGGGCAAAAATTTCTTGAGCAATACCCCACAAGCACAGGCAAGCAAACCAAAATTGGTAAATGGGATCACATCAAGTTAAAAAGCTTCCACACAGCAAAGGATAACAATCAACAAAGTGGACACAACCCACAGAAGGGGAGAAAATATTTGCAAACTACCCATCTGTCAAGGGATTAATATAACCAAAATATATAAGGAGCTCAAACTCTACAGGAAAAAAATCTAATAATCCAATCAAAAAATGCAGAAAAGATTTGAATAGACAGTTCTCAAAACAAGACATACGAATGGTGAACAGGCATATGAAAAGGTGCTCATATGAAAAAGTGATCATCAGAGAAATGCAAATTAAAACTACAATGAGATACAATCTCACCCCAGTTAAAACGGCTTATGTCAAAAAGACAGGCAATAACAAAAGCTGGAGAGGACATGGAGAAAAGGGAACCTTTGCATCCTGTTGATAGGAATGTAAATTAGTACAACCACTATGGAGAACGGTTTGGAGGTTCCTCAAAAAACTAAAAATTGAGCTACCATATGCCATGCAGCAATCCCACTGCTGGGAATATACCCAAAAGAAAGGAAATCAGTGTAGAAAAGGGATAGCTGCACTCCAATATCTGTAGTAGTACTGTTTCAACAGCTAAGATTTGGAAGCAATGGAAGTGTCCCTCAACAGATAAATGGATTTTTAAATGTGGTACAACTTTGGGAGGCCGAGGCAGGTGATCACCTGAGATCAGGGGTTCGAGACCAGCCTGGCCAATATGACACAACCCCATCTCTACTAAAAATACAAAAAGTAGCCCCGTATGGAGGCACATGCCTGTAATCCCAGTGACTCGTGAGGCTGAGGCACAAGAATCACCTGAACCCTGTAGGCGGAGGTTGCAGTGAGCCAAGATCACACCAGTGCACTCCAGCCTGGGCAACAGAGTAAGACTCTGCCAAAAAAAAAAAAAAAGTGGTACATATACACAATGGAGTACTATTCAGCTACAAAAAAGAATGAAATCCAGTCACTTGCAACATGGATGGAATTGGAGATCATTATGTTACGCAAAATCAGCCACGCACAGAAAGATAAACACCACATCTTCTCACTTATGTGTGGGATCGATTATAAAAATCAAACAACTGAACTCACGGACTTAGAGAGTAGGGTGGTTATTAGAAGCTGGGAAAGGTAGTGGGAGCCTGAGAGAAAGGAGAGGATAGTTAATGGGTGAGAAAAAAAAAAAAAAGAACTCTACATTTTAAAATAACTTACAGAGTGTAACTGGATTGTTTGCAACTCAGATGCTTGAGGGGATATCCCTTTCTTCATGATGTGCTTATTTCACGTTGCATACCTGCATCAAAACATCTCATGTACTCCATAATGTACACCTACTATGTACCCACAAAAATTAGAAATAAAAAATTATAATACTTTTAATAGCTGTTGATTATATACATTTCAGATACATGAAGAAAATGACACCCAAATAAGTGGTCAAATCTTTTCAAGAATACAAAGGCAAGGACGGGCAGTGCCGACCTGAAACTGCTAAAAAGACATGTCACCCAGGGAAGTTTCCAAAGAGGAGCCTCAACCCAAGAGTTCCTGTAGGGTGTCTGTGCTCAGGAGAGATACTGGAAGGAGAGTCATAAGGATTTAAACAACAAAGTATTCTTTGCCTTCCTCGCATGTAAAATATCCGCAAACAAAAAATAAATCTTTTAAAACGAGCCATCCTTGGTTCTCTGGAAAAATGAGAAACACGGCGTCCGTGTGAAATGCACCAGAGGCCAAATAATTGATAACGACGCTGTGAATTGGAGAGGGGACGTCAGACTTTGGGAATGCGGGAAGGGATCCGCAAACTTAGGAATTTACTGCCAGCCCCAGGAAGAGGTACTCTGGAGCCAGGATTATGGATTTGACATGCTGCTTTCCGTACATTTGGAAACCTCAGGGGAAGATGGGTGACCTTTACAGAGAAAGGAGGGACTGAGGACCACCCGGACCACTGCTCGTCCCAAGCACAAACGCCACACTAGTCGGAAACCTCCCCATGACCCTTCCGGGGCTCCCGCGCAATCTGGGGAGACACGGGGCTGCGGGAGTGGAGTTGCCCAGAGAGGGCGCCTGGGCCTAAGGCGTAGCGCAGGAACGGGACAGGACACCCGGGGTACCGGATGCCGGCCCACTCCCACTCTGCAGCCGAGGGCACCGAGGGCCCAGCTGCGCCAGAGGGACCCGGGTCCCAGACCCCAAAGTCGCCGACGGGAGCCCCGGGTGCCGCCACAGCTGGTTCCGGCCGGTTCCAACCTGTCCCTCCTCAGGTCTCGGGACACCGGCCCCGCACACTCACCATTTTCCGGCTTCCAGGTGTCTGGCCGTCCTCCCTCATCGTATACAGCGTTGGCCACGGCGCTCGTAGCAGCAGCTATTACTGACATCTGACGGTTGAGGCGCCCAGCAACCTCGCTGCGTAACGGCGTACGACGCCCACCTGTTTTGTGACGCGTTGCCCCACCCACCTCCACGTGGCGCTTCTAACTGGGCAGTTCACGAAGCCCCGCCCTCTTCACTTGGCGTGACAGAGCTACGAAAGGTCATGTTGCTGGGGAAACCCTGCTTCAGTCCGGGCGGAAACCAGTCCCAGGCAAGGGCAGTTGCGTAGAAGCCGAACTTGTTCCCAGCCTCTCGATGGACTCTGGCATCCTGTCGCAGCTGTTTCTGAACGCGGGGACACAAGTTTGAGCAGCGAATTCTAGCCTCAGTTGCCAGATGTACTGACCCTTTAAGGAACAAGTCCACAGCAAGAGGGTCACCCAGGCAAGTCCAGATTGGAACAAGAGGGTCTGTCTGACTCCTCCAGGGGCCAGGGACTTGGCCTGAGTCTAGAGGGCACTCGTGGAACTGTGAGCCCCGTTCAAAAACACAGACACTTAAAAATGACCTCACCGTGTGTAATAAGAGTCTAGCTCCATTCTGATATTGACGGCTAACGACATTGAGACCTCCACCCATCTCTTCCCCAATCCCCACACATTTACAATCTCTTTGAACCCCACATCCCTAGCATGGATGCAAGGACGCTTATCAGACTAACCACAGCTGTGAGAGATTTCAATTAGACTCTGAAGTGTACATTTCACACTAAAGGAAAATTTATTTTAGATAGGTTACAGATTGTGTTCCCAGAGAACTTTGAAATGTAAACGACTATGATATACCTAAGGTAACTGAATTCCTATTTTCACTGATACAAAAATGAACAATAAAAAGTGATGTAAATTAGGGTATATCTGGAAACTCTTAGTATGTTTAACAGATTAGATCAAAAATCTGAAGTCATATTTATTTGAAAAGCTATATAAAAATAAAACACTACACAATGCACCCCTTTTAAGCGTACAATTCAGTAAAGTATATTCAAAGATGCAAACAGTCATCACCACAGTCAATTATAGAACATTTTTTTCTTTTTTTTTTTTGAGATGGAGTCTACTCTCTCGCCCAGGCTGGAGTGCAGAATGCAATGGTGTGATCTCGGGTCACTACAACCTCCGCTTCCCGGGTTCAAGTGATTCTCCTGCCTCAGCCTCCAGAGTAGCTGGGATTACAGGTGCACACCACCATGCCCGGTTGATTTTTCTATTTTTAGTGGAGCCGGGGTTTCACCATGTTGACCAGGCTGGTCTCGAACTCCTGACCTCAAGTGAGTTGCCTGCCTCAGTCTCCCAAAGTGCTGGGATTACAGGCATGAGCCACCACACCTGGCCTAAAACATTTTCATTACCTCAAAAAAGAAACTCCTGGCAGGGCACGGTGGCGCATGCCTGTAATCCCAGCATTTTGGGAGGCCAAGGCAGGAGGATAGCTTGAGCCCAGAAGTTCATGACCAGCCCTGACAAAAGAGCAAAACCCCATCTCTGAAAAAAAAAAAAAAATTAATTGGGCATGGTGGTACACACCTGTGTTCTCAGCTACTCGGGAGGCTGAGATGGGAGGATTGCTTGAATCCAGAAGTTTGAGAGTGCAGTGAGCCATGACAGCCTGGGCTACAGAGCAAAAACCCATCTCTTAAAAAAGAAAACATTAAAAACTACAAACAAAAAACAAAGTGGCTGCTCTATTTTCCATTCTCACCAGCAGTGTATGAGGGTTCCAAATTCTCCATATCCTTGACATGTGTTATCTCACTTTTTCATTCTACCCATCCTAGTGGGTTTGAAGTGGTATTTCATTGCCTTTTTGTTTAGCATTTACTTAACGATGTCCAGCATCTTTTCAGGTCCCCTTGCTCAGTTGTTTATCTTCCTTAGAAAAATGTATATTCAGCTGGGTGCTGTGGCTCACACCTGTAATCCCAGCACTTTGGGAGGCCGAGGTGGGCCGATCACTTCACCCTAGGAGTTTGAGACCAGCCTGGCCAACATGGCAAAACCCATCTTGACTCAAAATACAAAAATTAGCCAGGTGTGGTGGCACATACTTGTTAATCCAAGCTACTCCAGAGCAAGACCATGTCCCCTCCACCTCCAGAAAATGTTAGCTGTAAAACAGGCTCTGGCAAATCCTTCAGGAAGTATTCTGAAAGGTTTTTTTTGTTGCGGTTTTTTGGGGGTTTTGAGACAAAGTCTTGTCCTGTCACTGGAGGCTGCGGCAGAAGAATCACTTGAACTGGGGAAGTGGAGGTTGCAGTGAGCCGAGATCGCACCACTGCACTCCAGCCTGGGTGACAGAGTGAGACTCTGTCTCAAAAAAAAAATTACCCAGGGTAGAATTAAGTTCACCTCTTCACTACATCAAATACAGAGAAATTTTTTGCTTCCTTAAGTAGGAGTCAAGCAACCTAAAAGCAGCATAAATCCTGCAATAAATTCTTTTAACTACTCTCTTATTGATACACCTCACAGTCATTACTGTTTTGTGGTGGTATTTTTTTAAATTTATTTTTTGAGACAGTCTCACTCTGTTGCCCAGGCTGGAGTACAGTGGTGCGCTGGGCTCACTGCAACCTCCACTCCCAAGTAGCTGGGATTACAGATGTGTGCCACCACACTAGGCTAATTTTTGTATTTTTAGTAGAGACAGGTTGTTGCTATGTTGTCCAGGCTGGTCTCCAATTCCTGGTCTCAAGTGATCTGCCTGCATTGGCCTCCCAAAATGCTGGTATTACAGGTGTGAGCCACCGTGCCCGGCCTGTGGTATTATTACCACAATTTATTACATCCTGTTTGACAACAGGTACGTTCCTGATAGTCGTTGGAAAGAAATCACTCACAACATGATTTGACTTTTGGTATTATGCATATGAAAAACTACTATCATCATAAAAGTTGTAATCGAATAAGCATGAAAACTAAAATTTATGAGAAAAAAGAGGCCTGAAGTTGTAAGCTCACAGTAATGTTGACTCCCAATGTTGGACAAAGAGCTTAATTATAAAGTTTATCTGATCCATGATTGGAATGGGTATTTTAATATATATTCTCAATAAATACAAAACTCACTAGACAGTAAGCAAGTTGTTTGCACACTGTTAATATTTCTAAGAAATGTGTGAGAACTTTTGTTTGAGGAAGACATGTATATTGTTTGTAATCATATATAATCAAACATAATTCAAAATAAACTGAGGGACTACATTCAGCTATGAATAACAGGACACAACCACAATGTTTCCGTAATGAATTAGGTGCTTATTCTCACATGAAAGAATGGGGTGAGACCCATCTCTGCATAATGCGGCAGAGCAACAAGCTTCATGTAGGGTTTTTGGTTTTGTTTTTGGATAGTGCCATTGTAGATCTCAACCTGTATCAGTAACATTCACTATCCCTATGGACAAAAATGTTTATGTACAAACTGGACTGTACAGGAACCAAGTCAGATCATCACACTATTCCCAACAATGACAGTATGAACTGATTACTTGGCAGATACATTAGGGCTTTCAGAGATATCCAAATGGCAGCTGAATCTTGGATATGAAGCTTGTAAGAACATCTATGGAAATCTATAACTTTGAGAACATGGAGGTGAAGTGGCTGGTGGTGGATTAGAGAATACTCTTTTTTTTTTTTTTTTTTTTTTTTTGAGACAGGGTCTCATTCTGTACTCTTGTCACCCAGGTTGGAGTGCAGTGGCGTGATCTTGGCTCACTGCAACCTTCACCTCCCCGGCTCAAGCAATTCTTCTGCCTCAGCTGGGACTATAAGCATGCGATACCACACCCAGCTAATTTTTGTATTTTTAGTAGAGTAAGGGTTTCACCATGTTGACCACGCTGGTCTCGAACTCCTGACCTCAGGTAATCCGCCCGCTTTGGCCTCCCAAAGTGCTAGAATTACAGGTGTGAGCCACCACATCCGGCTGAAGATACTCTTGATTGGCAGGGCAAAGAATCAGGAAAATGGGCTAGATGACCATGTCCAAACAGCCCATATGAATCTGTCTCTCCGTATGATGCCTCCAAAATCTGACTAATGCCTTCTTCACTTCTGCATTCTAACCTTCTGGGAATTTAGGCTTTGATGCACTCTACATGTAACCATAAAAGAAATAAATTCTGGGCCAGGCACAGTGGCTTATGCCTATAATCCTAGTGCTTTAAGAGGCTGAGGCTAGAGGGTAACTTGAGGCCAGGAGTTTGAGACCAGTCTGGGCAACACAGCAAGACACCATCTCTACTAAAAAAAGATTAAAAACCAAAAACAAAAACATTAGCTGGGCTGAGGTTGGAAGACTCTCTGAGCTCGAGAGTTTGAGGTTACAGTGAGCCACAGTTGTGCCACTGCACTCCAGCCTGGGTGACAGAGTGAGACCCCATTTCAGAAAGAAAGAAAGAAATGAAGTCTGAAAAGTTTAGTTCCCATTACCCAGATTGACATGACACAATTCATGAAAGGCATCTCCCATTCCAGATTTTATTATCCTATCATAGCTGTCTCCTTATCCCAAAATCAATTATACAAAGAACAGCCAGAATAAATAACAAGGAGTAAAGAACAACAGGTTAAAATAATAATTCACGAGACTACAGTCTATGATAAACTTTACATATTTAGAATGAATACCAACTCTTTAATAGGAAGGAAAATAAAATTCTTTGAGCCAAGAAAAAAAAAAATAGGCTAAGTGTGATGGCTTACACATGTAATCCCAGCACTTTAGGAGGCTGAGGCGGGTGGATCACTTGAGGTCAGGAGTTCAAGACCAGCCTGGCCAACATGGTGAAACCCCGTCTCTACTGAAAACACAAAAAATTAGCCAGGTGTGGTGGCACATGGCTGTAGTCCCAGCTTCTTAGGAGGCTGAGGTGGGATAATCACTTGAACCCAGAAGGCAGAGGTTGCAGTGAGCCGAGATGGCGCCACTGTACTCCAGCTTGGGCAACAGAGCACAGAGCGAGACCCTGTCTCAAAAAGAAAAAAGGAAAAAAAAGGAGTTGTTCCAATAAATATGATGGAATATATATAATGTGGGAAGGGAATCAAGAACCTGCTAAATGAAGCAAGTAGGTTCACACCGACATTTATTAAGACTTATTTTTCCGTGGTCCTCAATCACAGAACAATTAAGCAACCATATACAATTTAACAGACCTGAATATGAGAAACACATTTAAATTCATCATTGGATTAAACACATTTCAAAATGGAAAGACAAATATTTTAATTACTGACCTAAAACAACACTACCTATGAAATTCATGCACTATTGCTTTCAGATTACTTACAGGATTATATCAACTTAACATTTCTTTGTGAGATTAAGCATTTGAAATCCATAGAGAACTATTTTAAATATGAGCCACTAATTAACAAAATACACATATAGCTTCTACATTTCCATCAGGTTATTATGTATTTTCTAGAGACTACATGACCCGCTATGCATGAGGCTTTTTGAAGTACTTACATTTATAGGATTTTGCTATATTTTAAGTCTTTGAATGACTTTTTTTGTTTTTTTTGAGATGAGGTCTTGCTATGTTTTGCACACTTGAAACTCCGTCTCAAACTCCTGACTTCAAGTGATCCTCCTGCCTCAGCCTCCCAAAGTGCTGGGATTACAGGTGTGAGCCACCACACCCAGCCAGAGCCGAAACACCTGTTCAGATTCAATACCTCAACTAATGAGGCCCTGCTGGGATTGAAACCCAGCATCTCCTGTTTGACAGACAAGTACTTTAATCCACGAAGCCACAGAGCCCTCAAATGACTTTAAAAGTATATTATAATGGAAAACCTTCCTCGTGGTTTTCACATTTACAGTGTTTTGATCCAGAGTGCATTCTTACATGTTGTTGAAAGCATGTGGGCTGGTTAAAAACGTTTGGACATTGCTTATATTCAAGAGCTTTCCCTCCTCTGTGTGTTCTTTCATGGCTTCAAGTGGAACTAAAATGACTAAAGGCTCTCCCACACTCTTTACATTTACCAGGGTTCTCTCCACTATGCATTCAATGTGTGACAGGATTGTGTGATGACAAAACCTTTCCTACACTCTTTACACAGGATTTCTCTCAAATATGTGTTCCCTTCCAAAAAGCATTTGTTCGGTTTTCTCCATGATGAGTTATTTCCTGTATTTGAAAGGAACTAAAATGATTGAAAGCTTTCCCATGTTACTTACATTTATATGGCTTCTCTCCAGAATTCTTTCTTTCATGTATTAAAAAAGGCACCAACAGAATTTCATGCTTTCCCACATTACTTACATTCATAGGGTTTCTCTTCAGTGAGTATTTTAATGTATCTGACATGAACCCAGAGCATTAAAGGCTTTCCCACATGCATTTATAAGGTGGTCCATCTTCAGCGTGTGTTAACATGTGTCTCTGGAAGCTGGCACGGCAAGAATAGGCTTTCCCACATTCCTTACAATGATAGGGTTTCTGTCCAGTGTGAGTCCTTTCATGTAGTCGAAAGGAACTAGAAGATCTAAAGGCTTTACCACATCGCTTACATTCAAAGGGTTTCTCACCAGTGTGAATCATTTCATGTGTTCGAAAGGAGTTGAGATAACTGAAGGCTTTCCCACATTGCTTACACTCATAGGGTTTCTCTCCAGTATGAGTTCTTTCATGTATTCGAATTGATGTCGAGGAAACGAAAGCTTTACCACAATGTTTACATACATAGGGTTTCTCTCCAGTGTGAGTTCTTTCATGTATTCGAAATGGACTCAGAGAATGAAAGGGTTTCCCACATACCTTACATTTGTAAGGTCCTTCTCCAGTATGTTTTATCATGTGTCTTCGCATACTGGGGATGCAGCTGAATGCTTCCCCACATTCCTTACATTCATAGGGTTTTTCTCCAGTGTGAGTCCTTTCATGTATTTGAAAAGTACTGGCGGATCTAAAGGCTTTACCACATTGCTTACATACAAAGGGCTTCTCACCAGTGTGAATTCTTTCATGTAGTCGAAGGGAGGGGAGATAACTGAAGGCCTTCCCACACTGCTTGCATTCATAAGGTTTCTCTCCAGTATGGGTTCTTTCATGTATTCTTAAGGTTGGGGAACAACTGAAGGCTTTACCACATTGCTTACATTTAAAGGGTTTCTCTCCAGTGTGAATCCTTTCATGTACTTGAAATGAACTCAGAGAATGAAAGGGTTTCCCACATACCTGACATTTATAAGGCCCATCTCCTGTGTGCTTTATCATGTGTCTTCGAACACTTGTGATACAAGTGAAGGCTTTTCCACATTCCTTACATTCATAGGGTTTCTCTCCAGTGTGACTTCTTTCATGTGTTCGAAATCTACTGGGATAATCAAATGCTTTTCCACATACCTTACATTTATATGGTGTATATCCACTGTGTGTGATAATGTGTCTTCTAATTCTTTTGAGAGAAAAGAAGGTTTTTCCACATTCCTTACAATCATAGAGTTTCTCTCCAGTGTGAATTATCTCATGTGTTCGAAAGGAGTGGTGAGAACTGAAGGGTTTCCAACATTGGTTACGTGTATCTGGCTTCTCTCCATATTCCTGATATTCCTTTGGTTCATGTCCACTGTGATCTCTGATGTGTCTATTAAGGGATGAGTGACCCATGCTGACTTCTCCATATACAAAGCTTTCACAGAGTTTCACTCCAGGAATTTTCTTGCTCAGATTCTGATTTGCAAACTGGCTAAAAATTCCTCCACGCTGACTACCATCTTTACTTTGATAGAATCTTTCTAACATATGACTTCTGTAAAAAATGAGAAGGACGTTACTAAGCATTTGTTAACCGTTTTATATTAAAAGCTATTAAACTTGCATTTTCAATATTATCAGGTAAAGCGTAGACTTGATGCCAAGTCTGATTTGAGTATGAATGGATTCAATGCTCTGCAATGGGCTTGACCACAACTATCACTCAGTGATACTCCTAAATAGACTTTCTTAATTCTCTTGCCAAATGAACGTTTTTATAAAAACTGAACATCTGTTTACACTGAAGAGTATGTATTTGGGGAAATATTCTAAAAATAAATCAATTTGAAGCTTGGCTTATCAGTTATGTTTGCCTGTTTTTAAAATTTCATGACATGCTGAGATACTTTCAATGGAATTTGCTTTGTCGGAGTACAGATTACCTTAGATTTCTCCTTCGGTGTTTGTAGTGATCTTTAATGTTCTGGTCCTTCCATTTTTTCCCTAAAACAGAGACCCAGAAAAATACTGAATTAGTGCAAAATTATAGAAAAATTACTAGATTCTAGGTTCATGTTACCCTGTGACTATGCCTGTTTTAGCCCCCCAAGTATTCTTCCTCCATGATGCAAACCATGGAACAGCATCACTGCACAAGAAACACTTCTTCTCCAATTGACTAAATGATGGAAGCATATAATCCTTACCTATAGAGGCCAGATTCCTCATGGTTTCCCACATCACATCTCTGTAGAGATTCTTCTGGGAAGGATCCAGCAAAGCCCACTCCTCCTGGGTGAAGTTCACATCTACATCCTCGAAGGCCACCGAGTCCTGAAACATCCCACACATGTGGAGAGGATAATGGGTGAGACAGACAGGGCTGGGGAACTTTACTCAATTCCTAAGAAGTTCACGTTTCAGGGGTCTCCAAACATTTACTCCACTGTTTGGTCAGCATACTCACTTCCTTCCACACAGCAACTCTCATACTAGTATTGAACTACTGGGTAGAGCAACAGCAGTGTCTGATATCTTTCTTGGTGGTGGTTCCAAGGAGTAATACATGCTGCCTGAGTCACATCTAATGTCTGCTCGTACAGTGGACCTGGAGAACCTGTCATAACAAAGTCCTACCACCTAGTGAGGAAAAGAGTTTATACTAGCAGTCCTGAGACTGCTTACCCTTTAAAAAAGGCTCCTCACTCCTGACAACGTTCATCTGAGGTAGGAGACCAACAGGACTTGTTTTCTGATCACAACTCTCCTGGCCAAAACAGGATCTGGCACAGGCAGGTTAAAGTAAAGAAAGTGGCCAAAACCAGATGACGAGAACGGAGATCTCTAGAGGCTCTCGCTGCTCATTAGCATAAAACACTCCCCCCAATGCTATGACAGTTTACAAATGCCATGGCAATGATCTGAAAGTTATCACTCCTTCCTTAGAAAGTTTTAAATAACCCACCCCTTAATTTGCATATAATTGAAAGTGGGTATATACGTAGTTGCCAAGAGCCCATATGTTGCTGACTCTGGGTGTACTGCCTACGAGTTAGCACTGATCCACAAAGACCAGTACTGTTAAATAAAAGACTGCTATCTAACACCATTGGCCTGCCCTTGAATTCTTCCCTGGGCAAAGCCAGAAACCATACTGGGATAAGCCCCAATTTTAGGGCACACCTGTCCTGTATCACATCCATTCCTGGTATCTGGCAAATGGATTTGGGGAAGGAGCCCAATGACCTATATAAGAGTAGCTTAGTGCCTAAACTTTTTATGGAAAAAATATGAAAATTTCTGGTCTCCCACCTTCCGAGAGTTTGGGATTTCGTTACACGCGTAACCCACACTGCCCACCTGATGAGCCCCCAGAAACATGCTAGCAAGCATTTCACATGTGTTCTCACAATTGGTAACTGGGAAAATTAATCCCATCTTCTGTTATTACACTAAGAGAGAATACTCACAAGCTCGTACCTATCGTGCAGATCAAATATAATTAAGCACTAAATGAAGGATTTTTTACCATCTTTTTTTTTTTGAGATGGAGTCTGGCTCTCAGTCACCCAGGCTAGAGTGCAGTGGTGCAATCTCGGCTCACTGCAAGCTCCGCCTCCCGAGTTCAAGCCATTCTCCTGCCTCAGCTTCCCGAGTAGCTGGGACTACAGGTGCCCGCCACCACGCCCAGCTAATTTTTTGTATTTTTTAGTAGAGACGGAGTTTCGTGTTAGCCAGGATGGTCTCGATCTCCTGACCTCGTGATCCGTCCACCTTGGCCTCCTAAAGTGTTGGGATTACAGACGTGAGCCACCAGGCCCGTGCCTGGCTTTTTTTTGAGACGGAGTCTCGCTCTGTCGCCCAGGCTGGAGTGCAGTGACCGGATCTCAGCTCAGCTCACTGCAAGCTCCGCCTCCCAGGTTTACGCCATTCTCCTGCCTCAGCCTCCCGAGTAGCTGGGACTACATTAGCTGGGGCTACAGGCGCCCGCCACCTCGCCCGGTTTTTTTTATTTTTTATTTTTTTAGTAGAGACGGGGTTTCACCATGTTAGCCAGGATGGTCTCAATCTCCAGACCTCGTGATCCGCCCATCTCGGCCTCCCAAAGTGCTGGGATTACAGGCTTGAGCCACCGTGCCCGGCCTTTTTTTTTTTTTTTGGATGGAGTCTTGCTCCATCGCCCAGGCTGGAGTGCAGTGGCAGGGTCTTGGGTCACTGCAACCTCTGCCTCCCAGGCCCAAGCGATTATCCTGCCTCAACCTCCTGAGGAGGTGGGAGTACAGGCATGTGCCACCACATTCAGCTAATTTTTGTATTTTTAAATAGAGATGGGGTTTCACCATGTTGGCCAGGCTGGTCTCAAACTCCTGACCTCAAGTGATCTGCCAGCCTCGGCCTCCCAAAGTGCTGGGATTACAGGCGTGAGCCACTGCACCCAGCTTCGTGAATCTTCACTAAATTGGTAAAAATAAATTGGTGAATTCACCAATTTATCTACCTATTTTCTCATCAAAATGTATTCAGTGGCCAGGTGAACAGGCTTGTACCTGTAATTCCATCACGTTGGGAGGTTGAGGCAGAAGAACTGTTTGAGCCCAGGAGTTCAAGATCAGTTTGGGCAATGCAGTGAGAACCTCCGTCTCTACAAAAAAATTTTAAAAATCAGCCAGCAGTGCTAGTGCACGCCTGTAGTCCCAGCTACTCAGGAGGCTGAGGTGAGAGGACTCCTTGAGCCCAGGAGTATGAGAATGCAGCAGGCCATTGGGTGCCACTGCACTCCAACTTGGGCAAAAGAGGAAGACCCTGTCTCAAAATAGATAGATAGATAGATAGATAGATAGATAGATAGATAGATAGATAGA
>NC_045454.1:40902107-40910023 GCF_002776525.5 Piliocolobus tephrosceles
AGATAGATAGATAGATAGATAGATAGATAGATAGATAGATAGATAGACAGATACATACATACATACATACATAGATACATACATACATAGATACATACATAGATACATAGATAGATTCAATTACGTGAAGCCATAATGAAGAGTGATTCTCCCTATTTCTCTGAGCTTTTTCTCTCTTGTAGCCTTCTCAAGGCTAAACTCTAGGATTCTATTTGAAATAACAAAAAAGGGGCTGGGAGTGGTGGCTCACGCCTAAAATCCCAGCACTTTGGGAGGCCAAGGTAGGAGGATCACTTGAGCTCAGGAGTTTGAGACCAGCCTGGGCAACATGGTGAAACCCTATCTCTACAAAAAATTAGCCAGTCGTGTAGTCTGCACCTATGGTCCTAGTTACTCAGGAGGCTGAGGTGGGAGGACTGCTTGAACCAGGGAGGTGGAGGCTGCAGTGAGCCATGATTGTACCACTGAACTCCAGCCTGAAGCCAGACTGTGTCTCAAACAAATAAACAAACAAAAACAACAATAAAATCACAAAAAAGAACAGACTGAGAAACTTACTGCATATTTTTCTGGGGGAAAAATTAAATACAAACTTTTAACAAATATAAGGGTAGATATTTATTTTTCTGAGATCCACCTCTTATCTCTTTGGAAATATTTTAGCCTAACTTTCAAGCTTTAATGGTAAAATACATTTTACATGACGAAGTAAGTAAACAAATCTTAATGTGACAAAATCAGGGAAAGCCACTGCTGACCTGGAACACAGAGAAATCTGACTTAACTGCCCAGTCAGGTCATCCTACCACATGGGACATCTCCCCAACCCCCATCCTGGTGCTGCTCCCTGACCCTTCCCAGAGACAGTGGATTGTGCCCCCACCCCTATGCCTAAGTGCATTTTGCTTTTCAAGTTCTTGCATAACCTGGCAGAGGTGGGTTTTCCTTGTCTTTTAGGATCATTTTTCTCGCTTCAAGTACTCTGAAAGAATCCAGAGGGCAAGAATCATTTTCTGTCTTTCCCCTCAATACCTCCATCCAATTAGCTGACCACAAAGGTGTCTTCAAAGAATGAAAACTGGGGCTGGGCCGGGCGTGGTGGCTCAAGCCTGTAATCCCAGCACTTTGGGAGGCCAAGACGGGCGGATCACGAGGTGAGGAGTTCGAGATCATCCTGGCTAACACGGTGAAACCCCATCTCTACTAAAAAATACAAAAAACTAGCTGGGCGAGGTGGTGGGCGCCTGTAGTCCCAGCTACTCGGGAGGCTGAGGCAGGAGAATGGCGTAAACCCAGGAGGCGGAGCTTGCAGTCAGCTGAGATCCGGCCACTGCACTCCAGCCTGGGTGACAGAGCGAGACTCTGTCTCAAAAAAAAAAAAAGGAAAGAAAAAGAAAACTGGGGCTGGAGAAAAACAAGCTGAGTGTCCCAAGGGGTGAGCTTTTCAGAGGAAGGGTAAACCATGTCACTGCTTCCAGGCCCAAGGCATCCAGCGGGCATCCAACTCATGAGGGGCCGCATGAACTGATATTCACTAGACCCTTCAAGAGACATGGAAGCTATGGGCTTCTTGGGGCAGCCCCAGTCAGTTCTGAACCCCAGGACCAGGAGAAGAGAGGGCAGGCTGAGGACAATCAACCCTGCAAAGTTTCCAAAGAGGAACCTCAACGCAAAGGTATTCTGATAAGGGTTTGCACTTGGGGAAGATAAAGGAGAGACACAAAGGTTTTTGACAATGAAGTTTCAGGTGGTTATTCTCTGCTTACCTCTCAGGCGAAAAGGTCACAAACACAAAAGAAATCTTTTTTTTTTTTTTTTTGAGATGGAGTCTTGCTCATCACCCAGGCTGGAGTGCAGTGGCGTGATCTCGGCTCACTGCAAGCTCCGCCTCCTGGGTTCATGCCATTCTCCTGTCTCAGCCTCCCGAGTAGCTGGGACTACAGGCGCCTGCCAACGCGCCCGGCTAATTTTTTGTATTTTTAACAGAGACGGGGTTTCACCGTCTTAGCCAGGATGGTCTCGATCTCCTGACCTTGTGATCCACCCGCCTCGGCCTCCCAAAGTGCTGGGATTACAGGCGTGAGCCACCGCGCCCGGCCAAGAAATTTTTATAAAACAGTCATCCACTGCTTTCTGTAAAAATGATAAACTTAAAATATGACATCTGTCTCTAATGGAGAACGAAGGATAAATACCTTGGTGTGGTGGTTCATGCCTGTAATTCCAGCACTTTGGGAGGCCGAGGTGGGTGGATCACTTAAAGTCAGGAGTTTGAGACCAGCCTGGCCAACACGGTGAGACCCCATCTCTACTAAAAAATACAAAAAAATGGCCGGGCGCGGTGGCTCACACCTGTAATCCCAGCACTTTGGAAGGCCGAGACAGGCGGATCGTGAGGTCAGGAGATCGAGACCATCCTGGCTAACACAGTGAAACCCTGTCTCTACTAAAAATACAAAAAAAATTAGCCAGGCGCAGTGGCGGGCACCTGTAGTCCCAGCTACTCTGGAGGCTGAGGCAGGAGAATGGCGTGAACTCGGGAGGCGGAGCTTGCAGTGAGCCGAGATCGCGCCTCTGACCTCCAGCCTGGGCGACTCAGTGAGACTCGTCTCCAAAAAACAAAACAAAACAAAACAAATTAGCTGGGCGTGGTGGCAGGCGCCTGTAATCCCAGCTACTGGGGAGGCTGAGGCAGGAAAATCGCTTGAACTCAGGAGGCGGAGGTTGCAGTGAGTGGAGATTGCGCCACTGCAGCCTGGGCGACAGAGTGAGACTCCATCTAAAAATAATAATAATAAACCAGACAAATAGTTGATAACAACACTGTGCATTCAAGAACAGAGGTTGGTGTTGGGGACTGCGGAAATTATACCTACAATTTAGGAGTTTGCTGTTAGATCAAGGAGAGTTAGGCTGGGGGTGGGGAGCTCGGGGGTGGATTTCATACCCTGCTTCCCACACATTTGAGCAACTCAGATGAAACAAAATTGGATGCTGATGGCGAGGAGGTCTGGCCCCTCCAGCCATGTCGGACCCTGGCCCCTGCACACTTGCCATTTCCCATCTTCCGGGGTCTCCTGGGTCCTCCCTCCGGCTGCCACGGCCAGAGCACTGGTCTCACTGGCAGGGAAGCCAGGAGCCAGAAGAGAAGATAATGCAGCCGGCTCAAGAAAAGAAAATTCATGGCCGGGCGCGGTGGCTCAAGCCTGTAATCCCAGCACTTTGGGAGGCCGAGACGGGTGGATCACGAGGTCAGGAGATCGAGACCATCCTGGCTAACACGGTGAAACCCCGTCTCTACTAAAAATACAAAAAATAGCCGGGCGAGGTGGCGGGCGCCTATAGTCCCAGCTACTCGGGAGGCTGAGGCAGGAGAATGGCGTGAACCCGGGAGAGGGAGCTTGCAGTGAGCTGAGATCCGGCCACTGCACTCCAATCCGGGCGACAGAGCGAGACTCCGCCTCAAAAAAAAAAAAAAAAAAAAAAAAGAAAATTCATAAGATCGTACAGGGTGGGGTAAGGTTGGGGGCAGACAGGGCTCGGAGAAGCACCTGACTGGTCAGTAAGATGCCATCCTGGCATCCCTAACTGGATATAACTTCAGGCTCTGCCCCCTGTGGCTTGAGGGGCAGAACACATAAGATGTCTCAACAGGGATCTGACATGGTTCTAGCACACACTCTATGTAGTGGTGCCCTTACCTCCAGGTTCCAGATACCCATGTCCAAAGTCAAGGTCACATATGACACTAAAACTTTTAATCAATGCAAAAATGATGATAAACCATACCTATATGTTTATGGGGAATCATTATTGTTAACCTCAAAAAGGCAGGACTGTCTATATTGCTATGTACTATCTACATCCACACTTAAGCAGTTCCTGAATAGTGCTGAAGACGTAGTAGAGGTAGAAATATAAATGACCGATGGTGACATTTCTTCACTCACTGATGTCGCCACCCTCTATAGAGAACATACACACCCTCAGCTTCCGTATTATCTCACACCATCATTTTCCTTCAAAGTGCTTATTTCCTTCTTATAAACCAGTCTTACCATTTTTTTCAACCCCTCTCCTTTCTCACAAAAATATAAGCACCAGGATTTCAATAATTTATTCACTTCGTGTTCCTGTATCAGAGCCTTGAGTGCCTGCATCATTCGTGCTTAATTCTAGATGTTTTGAGTCTACAGTTCTGGCATATGAGGCATATTGAAAAATTAGCATCAAGAGCATATCACCTGAGCAAGAGAGGCTTGATTAGAATAGTGATCATGTCTCTCTCCCTTGCTAGGTTTATATTCTCACAACTTTCCTAGAGCTATTAGCCTAATTTGACTAATAAGGGAGACTTTAAAAAATTATGAGTAGTTGACTGGGCGCTGTGGCTCATGCCTGTAATCTCAGCACTTTGGGAGGCCGAGGCAGGTGGATCATGAGGTCAGGGGATCAAGACCATCCTGGCTAACATGGTGAAACCCCGTCTCTACTAAAAATACAAAAAATTAGCCGGGCATGGTGGCGGGCACCTGTAGTCCCAGCTACTCGGGAAGCTGAGGCAGGAGAATGGTGTGAACCCAGGAGGCGGAGCTTTCAGCGAGCTGAGATTGCGCCACTGCACTCCAGCCTGGACGACAGAGCCAGACTCCATCTCAAAAAAAAAAAAAAAAATTATCAATAGTTGGAATTTATGTATTTCAACTGAGGTATCTTATGGGAAGCCATGTCTAATTCATCATAAGAAATATTTCAGTGTTTAGGTAATAAATTTAGCACCACTCCATCTTTTTTACTTCTAGGTAAGAACTATCACAATAACTAAGGCCAGAAATAACCTTGCTTCTTCATAGTATACAATCCAGCGAAGTTTCTTGCTTCTTTAAATAGCAATCGATACACCTAAAGCAAGCAGAAATCCTATAAGAAATTCTTTGGGGCCAGGTGTGGTGGCTCATGCCTGTAATCCCAGCACTTTGGGAGGCCAAGGCTGGCAGATCACCTGAGGTCAGGAGTTTGAGACCACACTGGCCAAGATGGAGAAACCTCGTCTCTATAAAAAACACAAAAACTACCCAGGCATGGTGATCTGTGCCTGTAATTCCAGCTACTCCGGAGGCTGAGGCAGGAGAATCGCTTGAACCTGGTTGCAGTGAGCAGAGGTTGCAGTGAGCCCAGATTGTGCCACTGTACTCTAGCCTGGGTGACAGAGCGAGACTCCATCTCCAAAAGAAAAAAGAAAAGAAAAAAAAAAGAAATTCTTTTGAGCTCTCTCCTACTGATACACCACACAGTCACGTATGGTTTGCTATCGTATTTATGACTTTTTTTTATACCTGCTTTGACAAGAGGTATGGTCCCTATGATCTTTGGGAAAAGGTTAAAAGCTTGATTTAACTTTTGGTATCATAAGTGAATGAGAAGTAATTCTTGTGATACAAACTGTGACTACACGAGCATGAAAATTTATGTGAAAAAAACACACCTAAAATTGTATGCACAGAATACTGATTCACAATTTTTTTTTTTTGTGAGATGGAGTCTCACTCTGTCACCCAGTCTGTAGTGTAGTGGCACAATCACGGCTCACTGCAAGCTCCGCCTCCCAGGTTCACACCATTCTCCTGCCTCAGCCTCCCGAGTAGCTGAGACTACAGGCACCTGCCACCATGCCTGGCTAATTTTTGTATTTTTAGTAGAGACAGGGTTTCACCAGGTTAGCAAGGATGGTCTCGATCTCCTGATCTTGTGATCCACCCACCTTGGCCTCCCAAAGTACCGGGATTACAGGTGTGAGTCACCACACCCGGCCCGATTCACAATATTTAACAAATAACACCACAAGATTATAAAGTTTATTACAAAGTTGATCTGATCCATGATTGCAATAGAATGTTTTTTTTTTTGAGACACAGTCTCGCTTGTCGCCCAGGCTGGGGTGCAGTGGCATGATCTCGGCTCACTGCAAGCTCCACCTCCCAGGTTCACACCATTCTCTTGCCTCAGCCTCCCGAGTAGCTGGGACTACAGGCACCCGCCACCACGCCCGGCTAATTTTTTTTGTATTTTTAGTAGAGATGGGGTTTCACCATGTTAGCCAGGATGGTCTCGATCTCCTGACCTCGTAATCTGCCCACCTCGGCCTCCCAAAGTGCTGGGATTACAAGCGTGAGCCGCCGTGCCCGGCCTGCAATGGAATATTTTGATATAACTTAGCAGCAAATGAAAAAGACATTAACATTTGTTAGCATACATGCTGTTCGAAACCAGTCAGTAAACTATTTCTAAGGAACATGTCCAAAAATGTTGCTTGAGGAAATAAGGCATACTATGTTTGATCACACACAATGAAACCTAACTCAGGGACTACATTCAGCTGTGAATAACAGGAAAGGCCCATAATCTTCCTGATATAAGGAAGGTGCTTAATCTCACAAAAGAGCTCTGGGTGAAAGCAGACACTGCAGAAGGAGTACATAAACAAGTTCCCATGTAGCTGTTTTTGACAGCACCATTGTGGATGTGGATGTCAAACTAACAAGCTTTTAAGCACAGCAAAGGACACAATTAACAGAGTGGAAGGGCAGGCAACACACGGAGTGGGAGAAAATACTTGCAAACGTGATATCTGATAAGGTGTTAAAATCCAAAATATATAAAGAATTCAAACAGCTCAATAGCAAGAAAAACAACGCAATTTTAAATTTTACTTATTTATTTATTCATTTATTTATTTTTGAGACTGAGTCTCACTCTAACACCCACGTTGGAGAGCAGTGGTGTAATCTTGGCTCACTGCAACCTCTGCCTCCCAGGTTCAAGCCATCCTCCCACCTCAGCTGGGAGTAGCTGGGACCACAGGTATGGGCCATCATGCTCAGCTAATTTTTTTGTGTATTTGGTAGAGATGAGGTTTTGCCATGTTGCACAGGCTGGTCTCAAACTCCCGTCCTCATGCAATCCACCTGCCTCAGACTCCCAAAGTGCTGAGATTACAGGCATGAGCCACTGGGCCTGGCCTCCAATTTTTTAAATGGGCAAAGGATCTAAACAGACATTTCTTAAAGAACACACATAAATGACAAAGACATTCATGAAAAAATATTTAACATCCTGAATCATTAGGGAAATGCAAACTAAAACCTCAATGAGACAACACTTCACACCTGCTAGAATGACTGTTACCAAAAAGATTTTTAAAAAGGCTGGGCGCAGTGGTTCATGCCTGTAATCCCAGCATTTTGGGAGGCCAAGGCAGGCAGATCACGAGGTCAGGATTTCAAGACCAGCCTAGCCAACGTGGTGAAACCCCATCTCTACTAAAAATACAAAAATTAGCTGGGCATGGTGGCGCATGCCTGTAATCCCAGCTACTCAGGAGGCTGAGGCAGGAGAATTGCTTGAACTGGGACCCGGGAGGTGGAAGTTGCAGTGAGCCGAGATCACGCTACTGAACTTCAGCCTGGGCTACACAGCGAGACCCAAAAACAAAAAAAAAAAAAAAAAAAAAAAAAAAAAATCCCATACTCAAGTGAGATGTAGTTCAGAAAAGCAAAATTGTTTTCACATTTGAAAATCACAATATTAACAGAATCAGTATCAAAAACATTTGACAGCCGGGCGCGGTGGCTCAAGCCTGTAATCCCAGCACTTTGGGAGGCCGAGACGGGCGGATCACGAGGTCAGGAGATCGAGAGCATCCTGGCTAACACGGTGAAACCCCGTCTCTACTAAAAAATACCAAAACCAGCCGGGCGTGGTGGCCGGCGCCTGTAGTCCCAGCTACTCGGGAGGCTGAGGCAGGAGAATGGCGTGAACCCAGGAGGCGGAGCTTGCAGTGAGCTGAGATCTGGCCACTGTACTCCAGCCTGGGTGACAGCGAGACTCCGTCTCAAAAAAAAAAAAAAAAAAAAAAA
>NC_045454.1:40910423-40949394 GCF_002776525.5 Piliocolobus tephrosceles
AAAAAAAAAAAAAAAAAAAAAAAACATTTGACAAAGGTCAATATTCTTTCAATACCTCTTCCACTATGAAAACACTCAGCAAACTGGAAATGGAAGCGATCTTCTTTAACCTGAAATAAGGTATCCAAGAAAACCTCACTATAACATCATACTGATGGTGACACTGAATGCTTCCCCCTAAGATCAACTACAAGACAAGGATGTCTGTTTTTGACACAGCTATTCAACATGCTAAAAGAGGTGCTACCAGGGCAATCAGGCAAGAAAATGAAATAAAAGCATTCCAGATTTTAAAGGGCATACAAACATAGCCTCTGTCTCCCCATCAGACATACAAAATCACTCACATTTTGTCACTGCACATATAGGTGGATACACCCAGGCAGACACACAAATCCTCAGAGATAACACTTCAGAGACATAAACAGGTGCTTGCAGAGACAAACACAGCCCAGGCCTCTCCACTCCTTCCCAGCTTTCTCTCTCTGTCCTTAGGACTAAGCACCACCTGACACACTGCATATTCTACTTATATCTTGTTTCTTGTCTCCCACCCTGCTTCAGGCAGATAGGGTTATTTGTTCAGCTCTGTTTAATGCAGCACCCACTAGGAGGTCTGTTACAAAAAAGGAGATTAATACTCATGGAAAGGCTGGGCCCAGTGGCTCAAGTCTGTAATCGCAGCACTTTGGGAGGCTGGGGCAAGTGAATCACCTGAGGTCAGGAGTTTGAGACCACCCTGGCCAACATGGTGAAACCTTATCTCTACTAAAAATACAAAAATTAGCTGGGCGTGGTGGCAAGCGCCTGTAATCCCAGTTACTTGGGAGGCTGAAGCAGGAGAATCGCTTGAACCAGGGAGATACAGGTTGCAGTGAGCCGAGATCACGTCACTTCACTCCCACCTGGGCAACAAACTCCGTCTCAAAAAAAAAAAGTACTCATTGAATCAGGAGATCATACACACAGAGGGGTTTTACACAAACCTCATCATAAGCCCACGTTTACTTGATTTTCAGAGTGAATTCTTCAAAACCCACCCTATGTGGCAGAGGGGTGTCTCTTAACCTCCAGACCAAAGGTAAGTTTATCCAAATGAGCTGAAAATTTAGGTCCAGGCAAACACTTGTACACAGATGTTTACAGCAGCATTATTCATAATTTTCAAAACCTGGAAGCTACTAAGATGCCTTACAGTAGATAAATGGATACGTAACAGCTACCTCCAGACAATGGAGGTACTAAAAATAAATGAGCTAAAAGGTAATGGAAAAAGCTTAAATGTGTATTACTTTTTTAAAAAAATTTCATGATCACATGCCCGCAAATGCTTATTACTAAGTGGAAGAAACAACTTTGAAAAGACTACATACTGTATAATTCAAACTACATAACACTGCAGAAAAACAGTACAAAAATCAGTGGTTGCCAGAAGTCGGGGGGAGGAGGGATAAATAGGTGGATGAGAGGGTTTTTAGGCCAATGAAACTACTCTGTATTACACCATAGTAGAAATGTCACTGTATAGTTAGGTGACAAAACTCATAGAATGTACAACTGCAAGAATAAATTCTAATGTAGGCTAGACTTTGGATGACAATGATGTCTCAAAATAGGTTCATCAATTGTAACAAATGTACAACTTTGGTGCAGAATGTTGATAGCTGGAGGGGTTTTAACTGAGTGGGAACAGGGGGCATAAGGGAACTCTGTACTATGTGCTCAATTTTGCTGTGAATCTAAAACTACTCTAAAAAGCAAAGTATAAGGCTGGGCACAGTGGCTCACACCTGTAATCCCAGCACTTTGGGAGGCTGAGGCAGGCAGATCACCTGAGGTAAGGAGTTTGAGACCAGCCTGGTCAACATGGCGAAACCCTGTCTCTACTAAAAATACAAAAATTAGCCGGGCGTGGTGATGAGTGCCTGTAATCCCAGCTACTCAGAAGGCTGAGGCAGGAGAATCACTTCAGTCCAGGAGGTGGAGGTTGCAGTGAGCCAAGATGGCATCACTGCATAGGCGACAAAGCAAGACTCTGTCTCAAAAAAAAAAAAAAAAAAAATTGAAAGAAAACAGAATCTCTCTCTCTCTACCCTTCGGCTGACCTCATTTCACTTGCTCTCTTTTCTCTGCAAGGCAGACCATAGACACCAAAAATACACTCTAATCTACCCCGCCTTTCTGTCTTGGAGCTAGTCAACATGGCGAAACACTGTCTCTATTAAAAATACAAAAAATTAACTGGGCCTGGTGGTGCATGCCTGTAGTCCCAGCTACTCGGAAGGCTGAGGCAGGAGAACCGCTTGAACCGGGAGGCAGAGGTTGCAGTGAGCTGAGATCACATCATTGTACTCCAGCCTGAACAACAGAGCAAGATTCCGTCTCAAAAAAAAAAAGAAAGAAAGAAAGAAAGAAATTAATGCTTATTGTTTCAGGCATCCAGTCTGTGGTTATTTATTACAGCAGCCAAACATGACTAAGATAGCAAAGTTCTTTCTCTAACATACATCAAGGATTTGAAATCTATGGTAATCAGGAGAGTATGGTATTACCAGAGAGATGGACAGACAGACCAATGAAAAATAGCAAAATCTGAAACAAGGGCATCTATTTAAGGCACAAGAACCTGTGACAGAACAGGCATTGTCAGGCAGTGAGAGAGATGACAGATACTTTAACACAGGGGCAGGGGTTATCTACAAGAGAATATTCAACCCCCTGCATATCATCTAAGTGAAAAAAAACACACCCTGCTATTCTCCTCACACCACAATAATCAACACAAAAGGCTTCTGTGACCAAATGTGTGGGGTTTCTCCACATCAAAAAGCAAGTAATAGGCCAGACGTGGTGGCCCACACCTGTAATCTCAGCACTTTGGGAGGCCGAGGGGGGCAGATCACCTGAGGCCAGGAGTTCAAGACCAGCCTGACCAACATGGAGAAACTCCATCTCTACTAAAAATAAAAAAGTAGCCAGGTGTGGGGAGGCTGAGGCAGGAAAATCACCCGGGAGGGAGAGGTTGCAGTGAGCTGAGATCATGCCACTGCACTCCAGCCTGGGCAACAACAGTGAAACTCTGTCCCAAAAAAAAAAAAAAAAAAAGGCCGGGCGCGGTGGCTCACGCCTGTAATCCCAGCACTTTGGGAGGCCGAGGCGGGCAGATCACGACGTCAGGAGATCAAGACCATCCTGGCTAACACGGTGAAACCCTGTCTCTACTAAAAACACACACACAAAAAATTAGTCGGGCGTGGTGGCAGCGCCTGTAGTCCCAGCTACTCGGGAGGCTGAGGCAGGAGAATGGCGTGAACCCGGGAGGCGGAGCTTGCAGTGAGCTGAGATCTGGCCACTGCACTCCAGCCTGGGTGACAGAGTGAGACTCCGTCTCAAAAAAACAAAACAAAAAAGGCATGTAATGATTTGTGCAGCATATAGCCGCTGGGTATCTATCTGCCAAACTGATTCGATTATGAAGCTACCTACCTGGGGACAGCAGCAGATGCCACAGGTTGAGGGCTCAGTCCTAAGAGACTGACCCCACATATCCAACAGCAGTGGCAAGACCAGGCCTCTGGAACTTCTGACAACAGCCTTCAAATTGAGGTTCCCATGACACCCTTTTTCGGCTGAATTAACTTGCTAACACAACTCACAAAATTCGGGAAAACATATTTACCAGTTTATTAAAAAGTCTATTTTAAAGGCTACAAATAAATAGCCAGGTAGAGATACATAGGGCAAGATCTACAAGGGTCCCAAGCACAGGAGCTTCCATTCCGGTAGAGTTAGGGTATGACTCGCTCCTGGCATGAGGATGAGTTCTTGATCACCTTCCTATAATACAAGTCTCCCTGAGTTTAGCTGTCCAGAGCTCCCCATACCCCATCCTCTTGGGCCTTTTATATAGACATCATTCAGTAGGAATGATAAAAGCATGGCTTTTAGGACAGACATCATTCAATAGGAATGATAAAAGTATGGAACACCTCGTAGAAGTGCAATTGGACAACGAGGGTATGGACTAATACTAATAGTGGGAAAACCAATAAGGCCTGTCTGCTCACTCTTCTTAGTCTCTGTGTACATTCTTTCCTCCTGGGTATAGGGTAGGATCCTTTCTGAAGTGGGGGTCTTAAGACCTGCAAAGAGGCAAGATAAGTCAGAAAATTTCTTTATGGCCAGCCCCAAGACAGAAAGGCAGGGGAAGATCAGAGAATATTTTTAGTCTCTATGGCCTGTCTTGGGAAGAAATAGAGGCTATGAAAGGACTGTGGATGAAAGCATATATACATATAAATATAGCTGTTATATACAAAAATCACAATCTATATAATAATCAGTTAATTGTAGACTTGCCTATTATCCTGAATTCATATAATTTTATGTTACTTCAGTAACCAACTTATTAGGCTGGAGTACACTGTTGCCATCTCGGCTCACTGCAACCTCCACCTCCCAGGTTCAAGAGATTCTCCTGCCTCAGCCTCCTGAATAGCTGGGATTACAGGCATGTGCCACCACACCCAGCTAATTTTTGTGTTTTTTAGTAGAGATGGGGTTTTGCCATGTTGGCCAGGGTAGTCTCGAGCTCCTGACCCCAAATGATCCACCTGCCTCAGCCTCCCAAAGTGCTGGGATTACAGGTGTGAGCCACCACGCCCAGGCATTTGTCATTCCTTTTAATACAGGCTTAACTTTCTCATACCAGAAGCAGGGCTCAACCACCCTTGGTACCATTTGCAGTTCTCTACTTCCTCCCAGTTTCTCCATGTGGTTGATCCACTCATCTGCCTTATAGATCGCCTCCCTATGGAACACCTAGATACAATTTACTTGAGTCTTCCACTGACACCCACACTCGTATGGACTGAACCCACATGCTGCAATGACCGCCTGACAGTCATGGTGTGACTCCATGTAACTCGTGCCTCCTTCCTCTAAACACACCAAAACCTCCCAAAGAGAAGCTAGGTTAGGTAACACCCTGGACCCCAATAAAGGATTTGGCCCGCAATTTCCTCTTTCCCTTGGGCCCCACTGACAGGTTGAGGGTATGTATCACAAATAGCTCCACCTACCTGCTGGCCTACAAGGCATGCTACCCTCCTTTCTCTGGGATTTTTTTTTTTTTTTTTTTTTTCCGGGTGGAGTCTCACTCAGTCACCAGGCTGGAGAGTAGTCTCACTTTCTCGGCTCACTGCAATCTCCAACTCCCTGGTTCAAGTGATTCCCCTGCCTCAGCCTCCCGAGTAGCTGGAACTACAGGTGCACCCCACCACACCCAGCTAATTTTTGTATTTTTACTAGAGACAGAGTTTTACCATGTTGGCCAGGATGGTCTCAATCTCCTGACCTCGTGATCCACCTGCCTTGGTCTCCCAAAGTGCTAGGGTTACAGGCGTGAGCCACCATGCCCGGCCTCTGGGATTTCTAAGTAATAAACTCCTTCTATTATTTCCTGTGTTTTGTTGAGTTGTCTCCTCTGAGTCTCACCTAATTGCCTAATTGACACACCTGACTACTGTTTGAACCTACCTACTATCATAATCAGGGCTCTCTTGGTAGGAACAGAGTAGCAGTGTTCACTAGCCACTAATAGATACCAGATTAGTGGCTACTCTTGGATTAAACTGACAATGGTCAGACAAGAGCTACAAGGTGCCTGCTTGTACAGAGCAAGTATAAACAAGTGTGCTGTTGAGAGGGACACCTGGTCATGGGTATGACATTTAGGCAAGTAGATCATTTGAGGTCAGGAATTCGAGATCAGCCTAGCCAACAGGGAGAAACCCTGTCTCTACTAAAAATACAAAAATTAGCTGGGCATGGTGGCTCACTTCTGTAATCCCTGTTACTTAGAAGGCTGAGGCACTGGAAATGCTTGACCCCAGGAGGTGGAGGCTGCAGTGAGCCAATATGATACCACTGTACTCCAGCCTGGGTGAGAGTGAGATTTTTTTTTTTTTTTTTTGAGACAGAGAGAAGAAATAAAAATTTAAAAAAATTTTTTAAAGTAGCAAACTTTCATAAGTTACAATTTTTTTCCAACTTCACTGTAGGGAGACTGTTCTTTATTTAACCTGGGAGCACAGATTCAAGTTGCCTTAAATATATACTTCCTAAAGTGTTCTTTTACAAGAAAATTAAGTAGGCCTCAAAGGAAGAGCCAAAGTCAACTCAATTAAAATCAAGAAGAGTGGCCGGGCACGGTGGCTCAAGCCTATAATCCCAGCACTTCAGGAGGCCGAGACGGGCGGATCGCGAGGTCAGGAGATCGAGATCATCCTGGCTAACACGGTGAAACCCCGTCTCTACTAAAAAATACAAAAAAACTATACGGGCAAGGTGGCAGGTGCCTGTAGTCCCAGCTACTCGGGAGACTGAGGCAGGAGAATGGCATAAACCCGGGAGGCAGAGCTTGCAGTGAACTGAGAGCCGGCCACTGCACTCCAGCCTGGGCGACAGAGCGAGACTCCGTCTCAAAAAAAAAAAAACAAAAAAATCAAGAAGAGTACCCTTCCCCACCCTTGATGACGGTGCATGCAGAAGGCAGCCAAAAAAGCAAACAAACAAAAAAAAGAGTCCATCAAAATGTAGAATGGAGTGAAAAGGTAAATCACTCCCTGCAAGAAAATATTAGCAATCCCTACAGATGAAAAAGAATTAGTCTACAGAACATGTTAAAAAAAGAAAAAAGGAAGAAAGAAATGAAGGAATAAATATACAAATGACTTTAATGTGACAAGATGACTGAAAATTATTTTACAGAAGATGAAAGTCCACATAGAAAAAATGCTCAATCCCACTGTAAAAAGCAACATGTAATCACACAGAGAAAAATAAAGAGAACTATGTATAAGGAGTAAATACACATGCATACATGGTCAGAGGGTTACTCCATATATTCCACTGGCATTCCCAAGTCAATCTGAATTTATCTAGAAGCTATATCCCAGGGATTTTTTTTTCTAATGTATAAAATATTTACAAAGCAGCCAGATGTGGTGGCGCACACCTCTAATCCCAGAACTTTGGGAGGCTGAGGTGGGTGGATCACAAGGTCAACAGATCAAGACCATCCTGGCCAACATGGTAAAACCCTGTCTCCACTAAAAATAAAAAAATTAGCTGGGTGGGGCAAGGCGCGGTGGCTCATGCCTATAATCCCAACACTTTGGGAGGCCGAGGTGAGTGGACCACCTGAGGTCGGGAGTTCGAGACCAGTCTGACCAACATAGAGAAACCCCGTCTCTATTAAAAATACAAAATTAGCCAGGAGTGGTGGTGCATGCCTATAATCCCAGCTACTCTGGAGGCTGAGGCAGGAGAATCGCTTGAACTCAGGAGGCAGAGGTTGCGGTGAGCCGAGACTGTGCCATTGCCCTCTAGCCTGGGCAACAACAGCGAAATTCCATCTCAAAAAAAAAAATAAAATGCTGGGTGTGGTGGCATGAGCCTGTAAACCCAGCTACTCGGGAGGCTGAGGCAGAAGAATCGCTTGAACCCAGGAGGCAGGGGTTGCAGTGAGCTGAGATCATGCCACTGCACTCCAGCCTGGCCTGGCGACAGAGTGAGACTCCGTCTCAAAAAAAAATTTTATGAAGCATGGCGGGCCACAGTGGTTCACACCTATAATCCCAGTACTGAGCCCAAGGGTTCAAGATTAGCCTGGACAACATGGCAAGACCCCATCTCTATAAAAAAATACAACCATTAGTCAGGCGTGTAGCACACGCCTGTAATCCCAGCTACTTGGGAGGGTGAGATGGGAGGATTGCTTGAGCCTGGGAGGCCAAGGTTGCAGTGAGCCATGATCGTGCCACTGCACTTCAGTCTGGGCGACAGAGGAAGATCCACCTCCAAAAAAAGAAAAAAAGAAATTTATGAAGCATTAGCACTTGGAGACAAAAATAACAATTACACTGGCAACAGGTAAAATACTAACAACTCAAATCAAGCGGTGGAATGGTTAGTAACCTGGGTGACTCACAGCCTCAGACAGCATGTGTGCAATGGATTTAGGTCAAGAAACCACAAAAATACCTTTTCAGCATATTGTTAATATCAACTTACTGAAAACTTACAAGTGGCAAAACTCTATGACAAAGCAACAATAAAGCTATAAAGAATAAAAGATGCAGTGCATGGTGGCTCAAACCTATAATCCCAGCACTTTGGGAGGCTGAGGAGGACAGATTGCTTGGGCTCAGGACTCAAGGGACCAGCCTGGGCAACATGGCAAAACCCCATCTGACAAAAATACAAAAATAAGCCAGGCGAGGTGGTGCGCGTCTGTAGTCCCAGCTACTCGGGAGGTTGAGGTGGGAGGATGGCTTGAGCCAGAAAGGTAGAGGCTGCAGTGAGCCAAGATTGCGGCACTGCACTCCAGCCTGGGCAACAGAGCCAGACCTTGTCTCAAAACTAAATAAAAAAAAAAAAAAAAAAAAAAAAAAAATCAGAATCAGGGCTGGGCGTGGTAGCTTACCCATGTAATCCTAGCACTTTGGGAGGCCGAGGCGGGTGGATCATGTGAGGTCAGGAGTTCGAGACCAGCCTGACCAATATGCTGAAATCCTGTTTTCACTAAAAATACAAAAATTAGTTGGGTGTGCTGGTGTGCGCCTGTAGCCCCAGCTACTTGGGAGGCTGAGACAGGAGAATTGCTTGTACCCAGGAGGAAGAGGCTGCAGTGAGCCAAGATTGTGCCATTGCACTCTAGCCTCGGTGACAGAGCCAGACCCTATCTCAAAAAAAAAAAAAAAAAAAAAGCCGGGCGCGGTGGCTCACGCCTGTAATCCCAGCACTTTGGGAGGCTGAGGCGGGCAGATCACGATGTCAGGAGATTGAGACCATACTGGCTAACACAGTGAAACCCTGTCTCTACTAAAAATACAAAAAAATGGCCACGCGCGGAGGCTCACACCTGTAACCCCAGCACTTTGGGAGGCCGAGGAGGGTGGATCACGAGGTCAGGAGATGGAGACCATCCTAGCTAACATGGTGAAACCCTGTCTTAACTAAAAATACAAAATATAGCCGGGCGTGGTTGCAGGTGCCTGTAGTCCCAGCTACTCGGGAGGCTGAGGCAGCAGAATGGTGTGAACCCCGGAGGCGGAGCTTGCAGTGAGCCGAGATCGTTGCATTAAACTCCTGGGTTTACAGGAGTGAGACTCCTGGTAAACAGACTCCTGGGTAACAGAGTGAGACTCCATTTCAAAAAAAAAAAAAAAAAAACCAGAATCAGTACTGTGGTCATCTCTGGGTACAGAGAAGGAGGGTGAAATCAGGGAGACACGCCAGAAATGCCCAAGGCTTATTTGTTTACCTTTACCCACATTCAAAAGTTTACGATACTCTCACTGTAGAGATGCAGCCCAGAGTGGCTCCTCCTAGGCAGTGAGGGAGGAATATCTGAGTAATTAGAAAACATAATCCTCGGAGCACTACTCACTCTACTGTCCCCTCCTCAGTGTGGAAATGCTCCCTCCTCCAGGGTCTTAATTCTCACCAGCAACCACTCACTCGGAGTTGATGTCAGTCATTTTTTCTGACAACAAACGCGTGGAGGCTGCTCAATATCAACTAACTTTCCAACACCAGCTGGGGATCCAGTAATTCAATTCTGTCATCACCTGGCATTAGCCCAGATCCCACAAGTCCAGGGCTCACCCCAGGACATAGCCCCCACTGCAGATGCCAGTCCCAGCCTTGATGTGCTGGCAGGGTGGTACAGTGGGCCGGGGGTGGGGGGTGGAGGCACCGTTAATTCTAACCAACTGCATATAAATCCAACAAACCCTCCGCGCTTTTTTTTTTTTTTTTGAGAAATTTAAAAGAGGCCAGACATCGTGGCTCATGCCTGTAATCCCAGCACTTTGGGAGGCTGAGGCAGGTGGATTGGTTGAGCACAGGAGTTTGAGACCAGCATGGGCAACATGGCGAAACCCTGTCTCTACCCAAAAAAATAAAAAAAAAAAAAAAAGGCAGGTGTGGTAATTTTAGCTGGGTCTAGTCCCAGCTACTCAGGAGGCTGAGATGGGAGGATCCTTTGAGCCTAGGAGGCAGAGGTGGCAGTGAGCCAAAATTGAGTCACTGTGCTTCATTCAGCCTGGGCGACAGATTAAAACCATGTCTCAAAAAAAAAAAAAAAAAACTCAAAGTCCATACGATTCTTATTGCAAATGAATTGCCACTTGAACTAAAGGAAAATGCACTTGACCTTTTTTTTTTTTTTTGAGATGGAGTCTCGCTTTCTGGCCCAGGCTGGAGTGCAGTGGCGCGATCTCAGCTCACTGCAAGCTCCGTCTCCCGGGTTCACACCATTCTCCTGCCTCAGCCTCCCAAGTAGCTGGGACTACAGGCGCCCGCCACCACACCCAGCTTATTTTTTGTATTTTTAGCAGAGATGGGGTTTCACCGTGTTAGCCAGGATGGTCTTGATCTCCTGACGTCATGATCCACCCGCCTGAGCCTCCCAAAGTGCTGAGATTATAGGCATGAGCCACCGTGCCTGGCCACAAACCCTCCTCACTTTCAATAATTTGCTAGTACTACTCACAGAACTCAGAAAAACACAAGTTTACCAATTTGTCATAAAGGATGACCCCTATAATCTCAGCACTTTGGGAGGCTAAGGTGGGTGGACCACCTGAGGTCAGGAGTTCGAGACCAGCGTGGCCAACATGGTGAAACCCTATCTCTACCATAAATACAAAAAAAAATTAGCTAGGTGTGGTAGCAGGCACCTGTAATTCCAGCTACTTGGGAGGCTGAGGCAGGAGAATCACTTGAACCCGGGAGGTGGAGGTTACAGAGGGCCGAGATCGTGCCATTGCACTGCAGTCTGGGAAACAAGAGTGTAACTTTCATCTCAAAAAAAAAAAAAATGACCCAAGAATACCGAAATGGAAAAGATGTATAGGAACAGGGAAGTGGGGGTCCCCTGGAAGGCCCCAGCCCTCTACTTCAACTGTCCTCTGGGAGGAGTCACACAAGGGCTAATATTCACTAGACCCTCCAGGGAAGGGAGTATAGGACTCCCTTCCCTACAGGACTTGAGTTCCACTCTCCCAGCACATCACTGTGTTCACCACCCAGGAAGCTCTCAGAATGTCTTCATTCCAGAATTTTTATATTAACAGAACTCAATATCCAGCCTCTCCCCCTTTACTGTGGTCAAAAATGGGGCTTGGCGGGGTGTGGTGGCTCATGCCTATAATCCCAACACTTTGGGAGGCCATGGTGGGCGGATCACCTATGGCCAGGAGTTGGGGACCAGCCTGGCTAACATGATGAAACCCTGTTTCTACTAAAAATACATGGCTGGGCACGGTGGTATGTGCCTATAATCCCAGCTACTCAGGAGGCTGAGGCAGGAGAATTGCTTGAACCCAGGAGGCAGAGGTTGCAGTGAGCCGAGATCGCGCCATTGCACTCCAGCTTGGGCAGCAAGACCGAAACTCCATCTCAAAAAAAAAAAAAAAAGAATGGGCATTTGTAGTCACTATCTGGCTTTCTGGCTTTGTTATTTAAAGAAAAAAACACTGTGAAGTAATGGAAAAGGTATCTTTGTATAAGTCTGCTTCTGCAAAACAGAAAGGACTGAGTGGTTAATGGGGTAGTGATTTCTGTGACCATATCCATTCAACTGGATTATAGGGCTTGAGTAAAACTCAACATTATTAGCAGTTTGGCTTTGCTTCCATAGAATTGGTTTAATTGTAGAACAAATTGTACAAATTGGGAAAGTCTCTGAGGGGCAGACTTAGATGCTTTTGCCTCTTGGAGAAAGGGTTTAGGTAGAGATGGGGCGTGGTGGCAGGTGCCTGTATTTTTTTTAGTAGAGACGGGGTTTCTCCATATTGCTTAGGGTGGTCTTGGCCTCCCAAAATGCTGGGATTACAGGCGTGAGCCACCGTGCCCAGTGGTATCTTTTCTTTTTTTTTTTTTTTCACATAGAATAACTTTTATTGTTCATTTCCAAAAAAATGAGAATTGGAAAGAGAATTGGGTCTTGTGTAGTATTTTTCTTAGCCTCCAACTGCTTGAATTTGACAGCAAATCCTTGTATTATTTGGCATATCGTTTGCCCCAGCTCCCCTCATTTGTCATTCAGTGGCGAACTGTGCCTTTGGATCGCCAGGTCTTCATAATCTCGTATTAATGACTGATGCTCTGTGATAACAGGGCATGAAGGGAGCTTCGGAAGCCAAAGATGACATTCATATAGATCCGTTGGCACACACTATACAGCCTTGACAATTGTCCTTCATTTAAAAGGCCGTGTATTAGGATAGTTGAAATCACATACAACAGTCTTACTGCTTTTTACACTACATCCTTTGTTGAGCTTTTATAGCCTTGATTTGAGAAAACTTTTTTTGTTACTCAAATATCTATGCATTTTATCATTTAGAAATAATCATACCTAGGGGACTGCATTGTGGTGCAACCTTTCAAACATTTGAAAAGTCCCTTGTGTAGTTTTTTTTTTTTTTTTTTGAGACGGAGTCTTGCTCTATCGCCCAGGCTGGAGTGCTGTGGCCGGATCTCAGCTCACTGCAAGCTCCGCCTCCCGGGTTCACGCCATTCTCCTGCCTCAGCCTCCCGGGTAGCTGGGACTACAGGCGCCGCCACCTCGCCCGGCTAGTTTTTTGTAGTTTTTAGTAGAGACGGGGTTTCACCGTGTTAGCCAGGATGGTCTCGATCTCCTGACCTCGTGATCCGCCCGTCTCAGCCTCCCAAAGTGCTGGGATTACAGGCTTGAGCCACCGCGCCCGGCCCCCTTCTTTTCTTTTTTTGAGACAAAGTCTGGCAATGTTGCCTGGGCTGGTCTCAAATTGCTAAGTTCAAGCTATCCTCCAGCCTCAGCCTCCCAAAGTGATGGGATTCCAAGCGTGAGCCACAGCATCGGGCCTACAAATGCCCATTCTTTGCTTCATAAAACATTAGCTGAACAGTTTTGTGTTCACTGATCAGTGGGAACAAAACATTTGTTAACCAAACATACCTTAAATTTGTGTCTCTGACACAGACCATCAAAGATTTGGCTTCATGACTCCTCAATGTACTAGAATGAGATTCTGCTTCATAGGTGAAAAGCCACAGGACCTACACATATCATACAGATAATTACTCCAAAATATGGAGAAATACAGATACAAGCCCTTGACTTGTAAATTTCCTCCAGGTCCTTAACTTTGACTCACTCTCAGCCTGAACAAACAGGCAACGCTTCCTAAGAAGAGAATAACCTCAGAATAAAACATGCTCTGATCTAGGTCTCATTTTGCACCCTCCATCCTGCCTTCTTCCTCTTCATCTTCTTTCTAATTTTGTTTGCCCCTTCCTATGAAAGAAAATGCTTTTCTACCTAAATTTTGAGATCTTTGCAGATCTTATATTTGGTTGATGCCTTCCATTATGCAGTACTCCTTTGGATTGGCCTCAGTTTGGAGTCACTGGCCTCAGGTCTCTGCAGCCCAGTCAAGGCTACCCACTTCCCTTTACACACCTTATGTGGATATTTAAAGAAAATACCCATGTTTGATGACTCATGTTTGATGAATCCAGCAAAATCAATCTCCATGTTTATGGGAGGGAAGAAAATTAAGGCACATTTATATAATAGCTGAACAGAAAAAGCATAAGAATCTACAATCTATTCTCTTCAGACAAAGATGTTGCTTAATTACTATTTCCATGAAAAAAATAATTTAGTAAACAAAAATCCTATTAGAGGATTCCTAGTTGTTGCCAGGTCCTGCTCCCTAAGATTTAGAATTAATCTGCCAAGTTCCAACAAGAAATAGAAGTTATTCGTTGTCACAAATTCTCCACCTTGCAAGAGAAATTGATGTATTGGTCAATCTTTGTAATTCCCCAATTTATCTACCAACTTTCTTGTGAAACCATATTCATTTTTCTGAAACCACAATAGGAGAGTTGGTTCTCCCCACCCCCATTTCTTTTCCCTGATAATATTCTCAAGGTTAAGCCCTGGAATTCCATTTCAAGTCACCCAACAGAACACACATCTGACAAACATACTACACATATACTACACATGCTCTGGGAAAGAATAAAAGAAAATAAGAATTTGTTGTTGTTATTGTTGTTTGGCAGTTAAAATTTTGAGACAGAGTCCTGCTCTGTCGCCTAGGCTGGAGTGCAATGGTACAATCTCAACTCACTGCAACTTCCACCTCCTGGATTCAAGTGATTCTCCTGCCTCAGCCTCCTGAGCAGCTGGGATTATAGGCGCCCACAACCACACCTGGCTAATTGTTGTATTTTTAGTAGAGACAGGGTTTCACCATGTTGGCCAGGCTGGTCTCGAACTCCTGACCTCAGGTGATCCACCCACCTCGGCCTCCTAAAGTGCTGGAATTACAGGCTTGAGTCACTGCGCGTGGCCAGCACTTTAAATTTTATTGACCTTGGCCAGGCGCGGTGGCTCAAGCCTGTAATCCCAGCACTTTGGGAGGCCGAGACGGGCGGATCATGAGGTCAGGAGATCGAAACCATCCTGGCTAACACGGTGAAACCCCGTCTCTACTAAAAATACAAAAAACTAGCCGGGCGAGGTGGCGGCGCCTGTAGTCCCAGCTACTCGGGAGGCTGAGGCAGGAGAATGGCGGGAGGCAGAGCTTGCAGTGAGGCAGAGCTTGCAGTGAGGCAGAGGCAGAGCTTGCAGTGAGCTGAGATCGTGCCACTGCACTCCAGCCTGGGCGACAGAGCGAGACTCTGTCTCAAAAAAAAAAAAAAATTTTATTGACCTTTCAGATTTTTAAAAAAAGTTTAAGGTCACACTTCTAGGTCTGACGTGCTATATACAGATGGTGCAGAATATGAGTATGAAGAGATACACATTGGTCCATGCCCCAAAAGATTACAGAATCATCTCCATAAATACACAAAGAATTCTTGTGAAGACACAAGGGCACTGTCCAGGTTTTCTAAGACACTTTTCTAAGTGACTTGAGGCATAAAATCCACACCACTGTGAACACACACATTGTAGACTTTCTGTCTCTGACACAGACCATCAAAGATTTGGCTTCATGACTCTCTCAAACGTACTAGAATGAGATTCTGCTTCTTAGGTGAAAAGCCACAGCACCTACACATATCATTTAGATAATTACTCCAAAATATGGAGAAATGCAGATACAAGCCCTTGAAAATAAGAATTTTTTAAATGTGGAATATAAGACTAATTTCTTTCCCCCGCAAAGAAATTACCACCTCTTGGGAAATACATTGTCTTCTCTATGAAGCTCTACTGATAAAATGCACTTTTAACTAAATGAAATACTCAAGCTGAACTTGTTGTTAAGGCAACAATCCCAGGGAGTAGCAATGCTGACCTGGAATACAGACATTCATCTGACTCCAGTGTCAGCACAGGTCATCCTATTTATCAGTTGGGACATCCCTCTACCCCCATCATGCTCATTGAAATGCTCAGTGACCACCTGCCTAAGGGACACTGCATTATGCCCCACTGTGTACCCGAAGTGCATTTTGTTTTTCAGGTTCTTCCACCACCTCGCTGAGATACTTTTTCTCCCTTCACAAGGCTGAGAGAATCCAAAGGACAGGAATCATTTCCATCTTTTCCCTTGCCGACCTAAAAAGTAGAGGCTGAAGCACAAAACATGACCCAAAGTACCTGAAAAAGGGGGACAGGAAGTGGGCTGATACAAAGTTGTTTGTCAGGAATTCTCACTGATTTACAGAAGTAACATTGATAAGCGCATGGCTATGAACTGTTAAGCTATTGGGTGTGGGTTCCAGTGTCCCGTGCTGCATTAGTAAGTTAATTATACCTACTTGTGGCAATAGCAGTTTCAAAAGATGAATTCATAGCTTCAGGGAGTTAGAAGGTGATTGCTGTATCATTTGAATGTCTCTACGGGCCCATTCATTTAAAAGAACCCGCATTTATCAGACAAAAATTATTTTTTTGAGGTCGGGTGCGGTCACGCCCGTAATCCCGGCACTTTGGGAGGCCAAGGCAGGCGGATCACGAGGTCAGGAGATCGAGAACATCCTGGCTAACACGGTGAAACTCCGTCTCTACTAAAAATACAAAAAATTAGCCGGGTGTGGTAGCGTGTGCCTGTAGTCCCAGGTACTGGGGAGGCTGAGGCAGAAGAATCGCTTGAATCTGGGAGGCGGAAGTTGCAGTGAGCCGAGCTCGCACCACTGCACTCTAGCCTGGGCAACAGAGTGAGACTGCGTCTCAAAAAAAAAAAAAAAAATTATCTGGGAGTGGTGGCGCAAAACTGTGGTCCCAGCTACAGAGGAGGCTGAGGCAGGAGAATCGCTTGAACCCAGGAGATGGAGGTTGCAGTGAGCCGAGATCACGTCACTGCACTCCAGCCTGGGTGACAGAGCAAGACTCTTTCAAAACACAAAAAATCTTTTCTTTTCTCAATCCTCAATACCAGCATCTGATTGGCAGACCACCAATGTGTCTCCAAAGGATGGAAACAGGGGTTGAGGAAGGAAAAGCTGAGTGCCCCAGGAGTGGGCTATTTAGAAGCAGGGTATGTTAGATTTATCCTAGTCCCAGGGCATTCTCCCAGTCTTCTATTTCTTTTTTTTTTTTTTTTTTTTCTTTTTTTGAGACGGAGTCTCGCTCTGTTGCCTAGGCTGGAGTGAAGTGGCCAGATCTCCGCTCACTGCAAGCTCCGCCCTCCAGGTTCCTGTCATTCTCCTGCCTCAGCCTCCTGAGTAGCTGCGCCTTGTTTTTAGTAGAGACGGGGTTTAACAGTGTTCGCCAGGAAGCTGTCGATCTCCTGACCTCTTGATCCGCCCGCCTCGGCCTCCCAAAGTGCTGGAAGTGAGCCACCGCGCCCGGCCCCAGCCTTCTATTTCAACTGTCCTCTGGGAGGAGTCACCCAAGACCCAATATTCACTAAACCCTCCAAGAGACTTGGAAGCTGTGGGCAGCTTGAGTCAGCTCCAGACAGTTTTGAAACCCAGAACCAGGAAAAAATAAATAGGTGGGGGCGCTGAAGGCATATCACCCTGTAAAGATTCCAAAGGGGAACCTCAATTCAAAGTCATTCTGATGAGGTGTCCGGACCTAAAGAAGATAAAAACAGAGGCACAAAGGTGTTTTTTTTTGTTTTTGTTTTTGTTTTTTTTTTTTTACAGCGGAGTGTCAAGGCTATGAACAGAAAACAAATCTTGATGAAAGAGTAATCCATTGCTTTGTTGAAAAATAAACAAAAAATGTTTGAAATGTAGAATATAGGAGAAACGGTTGCTAATGTTGTCGTGAATGGGAGGGGAGAGGGTGGCGTTTGGAAAAGCGAGAAGAGAACCGGAAATTTGGGGAATTACTGAAGCCCTGAAAACAGCAGGCTAGGGGACGGAGTGAGGATTTGGGACTCTGCATCCCATACACTTAGAAAGCTCAGGAAAAAACGGGTGTCCTCCGTGGAGATAAAAGGAACTGGGAACCTCATAGACCACAGCTCCTTCCATGCACAAGTCAGGATTTTCCCCACCCCATGACCCTCGCGTGGCCCCCGCACAATCTGGAGAGACTTGGGGCTCCGGGGCCGGGGCCGCAATCGCGGCACAGGGCGGGATAAGGACGCCCGGGGTCCAGGCTGCCGGCCCAGCCCCACCCTGCGGCCGAGGGTACCGAGGGCTGAGCTGCGCCAGAGGGACTCTGTACGCAGACCCAGAGTTGCCCACGGGAAGGCCCGGGCCCCGCCACAGCCAGTTCCGGTCGTCCAACCAGCCCCTCCTCCCTGTCTCGGGACGCAGGTCTGGACACACTCACCATTTCCTAACTCCCGGGTGTCCCGGCTTCCTCCCTCCAGATCCCAAGGCCGGTACAGGGAACAGCGCCACACAGACTCCAGCCGAGGCACTCAGGGCCTCTGAGACTAGTGAAGCGAAACCAAGTACGGCAGACGCGAGAAATGAAAATCCCGCGAGAAGGTTGAACGTCTGCAGCTGCGTCCCCGGCGGCGCGCCTGATTGGACTGATCGCAAAGCTCCGCCCCGGCGCCCCTGATTGGGTACCGCTTCGGGCTCTGCCCCCTGCATCTTGACAGATGTGAATGACAGGAGATGTGATACACAGATGAGTGGAGCGGGAATGAGGGGTCTTGGCCTCAGCCCTCAAAGGCAGGGTGCACTTCTTCCCCTCGTCGCCTTCACTGTACTTGGTCTGCGGGGGATGGGGAGATGGGAGATACTTGCATTTTAGCAGAACTTAATCCAGGTTTACCAAAGAAGATACTTCCTGTACTCAATGGGTCATTTCTTCATCTACCTCTTGCATGAGGAGTCACAGGTGTGCGCAGGGAGTTCCAGGCAGGACTGGAACAGAACAAAGGGCGTGATATTCCCAGGGATCGGAAATTTGGGTTGAGGATATGGGAAGTATGCCCAAGGCTTTCTCGTACCATACCTCTTTCTCTTCTATTTTTTACTTTATTTATTTATTTATCACACAATTAATTAATGTATTTATTTATCTATATGAGACAGGGTCTAGCTCTGCCACCCAGGTTAGAATGCAATGGCATGATCATAACTCACTGCAGCCTCCATCTCCTGGGTTCAAGCGAATCTTCCGCTTCGGTCCCCTGAGTAGTTGCGACTACAGGTACATGCCACCAACCCCAGCAAATTCTTAAATTTTTTGTAGAGACAGAATTTCGTTTGTTGTCCAAGCTGGTCTTGAACTCATGGACTTGAACTCCTTGAACTCAAGTGAACCTCCCACTTTCGCCTCCCAAACCAATCTACTCATTTTCACCCAAGAAAATAAAAAACTGCCAACAAGTGAATAAAATTATTAAATGTATGGAAAAACAAGTTCTATTTCCGTAATATTCTGTAAAGAAATCAAAAGGGAAGTAAAGCAAAATTTGAATTAGCTCAGATAAGCAGGGCACTTCAGAACGTTTAAAAAGGATAAGGCGGCCGCGTGCGGTGGCTCAAGCCTGTAGTCACAGCACTTTGGGAGGCCGAGATGGGCGGATCACGAGGTCAGGAGATCGAGACCATCCTGGTTAACACGGTGAAACCCCGTCTTTACTAAAAAATACAAAAAATTAGCTGGGCGTGGTGGCGGGCACCTGTAGTCCCAGCTACTTGGGAGGCTGGGGCAGGAGAATGGCGTGAACCCGAGAGGCGGAGCTTGCAGTGAGCTGAGATCTGGCCACTGCACTCCAGCCTGGGCGACAGAGCGAGACTCCGTCTCAAAAAAAAAAAAAAAAAGGAAAAGGCGAAGTCAGAAGGTAAAACATATTCCCAAGCTTGAGAGTCAGTGACTGCTGAAGTGAAGCCCCACAGCGTACATTAGACCCTGGTGATGAAGCAGGAAACCTAAGGATTTAACTCTGGGAGCTCAGCATGCCTTCCTGTCAGAGCATCACAATGTGGGAACGCTCTCTCCTTCAATACCTTAGTAATTTACACCAGCAGAAAACTCTCACCTGTGGTCAATTTAAGCCCTCTGCAATTCCGACCGCTCCAGCTCATAAACCATTTCTCTGGAACGCTACCTAAATGAGTCTCCAAATATGACCTTTACATATTTTCTTAATATATACAAATTACAGCCTGACTGCAGCAACTCTATACATAGAAAAATCAAGGCCAGGCACAGTGTCTCACGCCTGTAATCCCCAACACTTTGGGAGGCCGAGGCAGGCAGATCACTTGAGGTCAGGAGTTCGAGACCAGTCTGGCCAACATGGCGAAACCCCATCTCTACTAAAAATACAAAAATTAGCCGGGCGCCTATAATCCCAGCTGCTGGGGAGGTTGTGGGTGCCTATAATTCCAGCTGCTGGGGAGGCTGAGGCACAAGAATCGCTTGAACCTGGGAGACAGAGGTTTCAGTGAGCCGAGATCACGCCACGGTACTCCAGCCTGGGCAACAGAGCAAGACTCCGTCTCAAAAAAAAAAAAGAAAAGAAAGAAAGAAAGAAAGAAAGTAAAGAAAAGAAAAAGAAAAAAAAGAAAAATCAAAATGTTTTCCAGAAAACTTCCGTGGGAAAATAGAGGTACAACCTCAGAAAGGAGAGAAACCTGCACGTGCATTTGCCTGTGAAGTTCCTGCTTTCCAGGACTCTGCAGCTTCTCAGAATCCACACTCCTGGAGCTGTTCTGAGCAACTGGAGGCTACTTACAGGGGAAGGCAGGCTGCCCAGAAAGCACTCAGGGGAGCTCCCTTTCCCTCCCTTTGCAGGCTCCAGATTAGTCTTAGTGTGGATCACTGGCCTTAGGCTATGCTGCCCCTTGAAAGTTTTCCACCTGCTTTTCGCCCACAATGTTCAGTTCCATGAGGCAAACACCCTCAATCCCAGTGTTTGAATGAGAATCCAGCAGAGTCCCTGCTTTCCTCCTGTGTTTACCATAAAGTAGAAGAGAAAAATTTCAAGACACTTTAAGTGGATTTTAAAACTGGCAAATAATTATTCCTTTGAGAAAGTGAAGACAGCAAACTATTATTTCAACATTAATAAACTGTTATGTAAAACCACTAATGAAGGCCGGGCGCGGTGGCTCACGCCTGTAATCCCAGCAACTTTGGGAGGCCGAGGCGGGCGGATTACCTGAGGTTAGGAGTTTGAGACCAGCCTGACCAACATGGAGAAACCTCGTCTCTACTAAAAATACAAAATTAGTTGGCCGTGGTGGCGCATGCCTGTAATCCCAGCTACTCGAGAGACTGAGGCAGGAGAATCGCTTGAATCTGGAAGGTGAAGATTCCGGTGAGCAGAGATCGCGCCATTGCACTCCAGCCTGGGCAACAAGAGCGAAACTCCGTCTCAAAAACAAAGCAAAACAGCCGGGCGCGGTAGCTCACGCCTGTAATCCTAGCACTTTGGGAGGCCGAGGCGGGCGGATTGCCTGAGTTCAGGAATTCAAGAACAGCCTGGGCAACACGGTGAAACCCCGTCTCTACTAAAATACAAAATTAGCTGGGCGTGGAGGCGTGCGCCTGTAGTCCCAGCTACTTGGGAGGCTGAGGCAGGAGAATTGCTTGAACCCGGGAGGCGGAGGTTGCAGTGAGCCAAGATCTTGCCACTGCACTCCAGCCTGGGCGACACAACAAGACTCCGTCTCAAAAAAAAAACAAAAAACAAAAAACAACCAAACAAACAAACAAACGCTAATGAATTATGAACTCTCTTCTGCTTCAGACAGCTCCGTGACCTTCACAGTTGATGGTTGTCACCAGGTGCTCTGTGCCAGGAGATGTGCATGTGCAGTTTAGTCATTGAAAATTCTCTCTTAAATCGGGCACGGTGGCTGCGCCAGGGGGACACCAGTCCACCAGTCCCAGAGTCGCCCCGGACAGGCCCAGGTCCCGTCACAGCAGGTTCCTGTAGGTTCCATCCAGCACCTTGCTCCACGGTCTCAGGACGTCCCTCCCAACACTCACCATTTCCCGGCTTCTGAGGTGTCTGTGGTTTTCCTTACGACTTTCGTGTTCATCGCAAGTCACAGCTGGAAAGAAGTTGCAGCAAAGCCACCTCTGGTACCCCTCAGAGCAGCATACACCTGACACCCACCGTGTGAGCGGGAAAGGAACACCTCACAGTTTTGTGGAGCTTCACGCCGTCCTCCCGGAGCCGCGCCTGATTGGACAATTTGCATGGCCACTCCACGCCGCTCCTGATTGGATAGTGCCACGGGCCCCGCCTTCTGGAGGGCGGAGTGAGAGGAGAAGAATTTAACACGGGGCTGAGTGGAGCTTGAATGAAAGGTTCTAGGCCCGACATGTGGCTCACACCTATATAATCCCAGGACTTAGGGAGAGCTGGAAAGGAGGACTGCTTGAGGCCAGGAGTTCAAGACCAGCTTGAGCAATGAGACCTCATCTCTAAAAGAAAAATGGCCGGGCGCTGTGGCTCACGCCTGTAATCCCAGCACTTTGGGAGGCTGAGGCTGGTGGATCACGAGGTCAGCAGACCGAGACCATCCTAACACGGTGAAACCCTGTCTCTACTAAAAATACAAAAATTAGCCAGGCGTGGAGGTTGGCACCTGTAGTTCCAGCTACTCAGAAGGCTGAGGCAGGAGAATGGTGTGAACCTGGGAGGTGGAGCTTGCAGTGAGCCGAGATCGTGCCACTGCACTCCAGCCTGGGTGACAGAGCAAGGCTCCACCTCAAAAAATAAAAAAAAATAATAACAAATAAAAATAAAAAAATTAACCCATCCTGGTGGCCCTGCGACTATAGTCCCAGCTACTTAGGAGACTGAGGAAAGAGGATTGCTTGAACCTTGGTGGCAGAGGCTGCAGTGAGCTATGGTCACGGCACTGCACTCCAGCCTGGGTGACAGTAATAACCTGTCTCAAAAAAAAAAAAAAAGAAAAAGAAAAAGATAGGTTCTAGCCACAGCCGGATTTCCTTTCTGCACTGCAACCTGGCCCCCACGCTGGGGATACTGGCATTTCAGGAGAACATGCTTCAGTCTTTCCAGAGCTGACACTGGTGTCTTCTTGTACTCAGTGTGCTCTTCTTTCAGGGGAGGTGGGTGTGGGGGGAGGGGAGTTGGGGTGGGGAGGTCGTCTGCCTCAAGGTCTGGTCAGGCCAACACTAGAAGAGGAGAGAGGCCTGATGTCAGAGATTATAAATTCGGATGAGGGATGGCCAAGGATTCTTCATACTTTATCTCTCAATCAACTCATTTTCACTCATGAAAACAACAACAGAATGAAGCTAAGTGCATGGAAAACCTGGAATTATATGGCAGTTTTATATATTTATTTATTTATTTATTTTTGAGACCGAGTCTCCCTCTGTCACTCAGCTGGAGTTTGATTTCGGTTCACTGCAACCTCCATCTCCCAGGTTCAAGCGATTCTCCTGCCTCGCCCTCCTGAGTAGCTGGGATTACAGGCATGTGCCACCATGCCTGGCTAATTTTTGTATTTTTAGTAGAGACAGGGTTTCACCATGTTGGTCAGTCTGGTCTCAAACTCCTGACCTCGTGATCTGTCCACCTTGGCCTCCCAAAGTGCTGGGATTACAGGCGTGAGCCACTGCGCCCGGCCAGCAGCAATATTTCATAAAGGAATCAAAAGAAAAGTAAAGCAAACATTTGAAGTAGTTCAGATAAGCAGACTGCTTCATGCACAGTTCACAAGGAAAACCCACTGTCAGAAGGTAAATGATATTTCCAAGCTTGGAAGCCAAACTGTGACTGCTGAAATGGAGCCCCCAGGGCGGATCAGTCCCAGATGATGAGGCAGAGAAAATTAAGGATTTATCTGGGAGTTCGAAATGCTCTTTTGTCCCCTCCTCAGTTTAGAAATGATTCTCTCCTTTAAGACCTTTATTTTCACCAACAGGAAGCTCTCTACTTGAGTCAGTTTAAGCTAAAGTTACTGTTAAATTCATAAACCCTTTCTCCAGGAGACATCCCAAATGGGTCTTGCTCTAATTCTGACCTTCACAGAATTTTTTGTTTGTTTGTTTGTTTGTTTGTTTGTTTTGAGACAGAGTCTCGCTCTGTCACCCAGGCTGGAGTTCAGTGGTGCGATCTCAGCTCACTGCAAGCGCCGCCTCCCGAGTTCAGGCCATTCTCCTGTCTCAGCCACCCAAGTAGCTGGGACTACAGGTGCCCGCCACCATGTCCGACTTTTTTGTTTTTTTTTTTTTTTTTTTTTTAGTAGAGACGGGTTTTCACTGTGTTAGCCAGGATGGTCTCTACCTCCTGACGTCGTTATCCGCCCGTCTTGGTCTCCCAAACTGCTGGGATTACAGAACCACTGCACCCGGCCAATTTTCTTTGTGTTTACAAATTACAGTCTCATTCTAGTGACTGTATGCATAATTAGAGAATTTTTGTCTGAGGAAAGTGAGTTCTTTCAATTATCAGGACCAGAGAGATATTAAAATGGGGCAGCAATTGGCCGGATGCGGTGGCTCACGCCTGTAATCCCAGCACTTTGGGAGGCCAAGGCTAACAGATCACCTGAGGTAGGAAATTCGAGACCAGCCTGACCAACATGGAGAAACCCTGTCTCTTCTAAAAATACAAAATTAGCCAGGTGTGGTGGTGCATGGCTGTAATCCTAGCTACTCAGGAGGCTGAGGCAGGAGAATCGCTTGAACACAGGAGTAGGAGGTTGCGGTGAGCCGAGATTGCCCCATTGCACTCCAGCCTGGGCAACACGAGTGAAACTCTGTCAAAAAAAAAAAAAAAAAACATTAGCCAGGCATGGTGGCACACCTGCAGTCCCAGCTACTTGGGAGGCTGCGGTGAGAGGATCACCTGAGCCCAATAAATCGAGGCTGCAGTGAGTTGTGATCACACCACTGCACTCCAGCCTGGGCAATAGAGTGAGACCCTGTCCCAAAAATAACTAACTAACTAACTAACTAAATAAATAAATAAATCTTCCAGGACTGTGATATCTTAGGTAAGTATCTCATCCATTTTAGTTACTTCTGTTCTCCTTATTCCATTCCCTTCTCATTGAGGGAAATCACAGAATGTTGTAACCTGACAATAATCTGCTGTAAATACTGGAATTCTTAGCACAACTCTGAGAAATCCACACCCACAGAGGGTGTGTGGATGTTAACGACGGCTGGCTCACCACCAGAGAGCTTCACTGAGTTTTTCTGGAAAATGTCTCAAAGCAGTTAACCGGAAGAGTTTTGTTTCTGTTTTTTCCTTTTTTTTTTTTTGAGACAGGGTCTTCTCTGTCTCATCTGTCTTGCAGGCTAGAGCTCAGTAGCACCAGCTGGGCTCACTGCAGCCTCGACCTTCTGGGCTCAAGCCATCCTACCGCCTCAGTCTCCAGAATAGCTAGGACTACAGATGCAGGCCACTATCTCTGGCTAACTTAAATTTTGTGTAGACAATCTCTCTATATTGCCTAGGCTGGTCTGGAACACGTGGCCTTAAGTGATCCTCCCACCTTGTTGGCCCAAAGCGCTGGGATTACAGGTGTGAGCCACTGCACCTGGCTCCCCTTGGAAGACTTTTATATAGGGACATACAACTAATAGAAGTAAAGATCTTTTTTTTTCTTTTTTTCTTTTTTCTTTCTTTTTTTTTTTTTATCCAAAATGTGTTTATTGAGATGGTTTCCCACTCATGTTGATTCAGAGTGCCTTTAGTGCTGCTTCCTCCTAAAGGAACATCCTTCTGTAAGCCTTGCTTTTCCTCCTGTAGGCTGGCAGAGGACAGTGGAGCAGCCAACACACAAAACTACCGTTTGTGCATGGCTAAAGACCGTGGTGATTTTATAGCATCCTGGGCATTTCACATCCATGAAGTAGGAATTGGGGCTCTGCACCAGGCGTTTCTTCTTGTGTTTCCTCTTCTCCTCTTCTGGGGAGGGATGAAGGAGATCCTTTGCGAGAGGCATGTTCTCGTGTGGGTAGGTCGTCACCGCCGGAAAGGCTCTTTTTTTTTTTTTTTTTTTTTGAGACAGAGTCTCTATCACCAGGCTGGAGCGCAGTGGCACAATCTCGGCTCACTGCAACCTTGGTCTCCTGGGTTCAAGCAATTATCCTACCTCAGCCTCTCCAGTAGCTGGGACTACGGGGGCGTGCCACTATGCCCAGCTAATTTTTGTATTCTTAGTAGAGACGGGGTTTCACCATGTTGGCCAGGATGGTCTCCATCTCTTGACCTCATGATCCTCCCATCTCGGCCTCCCAAAATGTTGGGATTACAGGCGTGAGCCACCGCGCCCAGCCGCAAAGATTTTTAAATAATAAAAACGGGGATCTTCCTGTGTTGACCAGGTTGGTCTTGAACTCTTTGCTTTAAGTGATCCTCCAGTCATGGCCTCCCAAAGTGCTAGGATTACAGGCGTGAAACACCGCACCCTGCCTGTGTTCGGGTCACAATCTCTTCTAGATTGGATAAAGGAAAAGAAAGAAAGGGGGAGAGACTATGGTTTCATCAATGGAGATTCTCTGCAGATGCAAATTTCTCCCCTCCAAAGGCAGCTTTGCCAGGCCACCTTTGTTTGCAGCCGAGCCACAGTCATTTCACAATCTGTCAAATAAATATATTTTGGCGTAAAATATTTTATTTTCCTTCACCTCCACTGGACTCTGAGTCTGGAATTTCCCGTGCAGGACAAAGGAGCAGGGACAGCCCATTGAGTGAGGAAGACAACGGTGCCCCCTCTAGCAATTCGGAGCAAATTTGGCTGAAATGCAAATACCCAAAGGGCAATACGTAGGATGGAAGCTCGCTTAGATAATCTGTGGTCGGAACAGGTCAGATCGGTTCTGCAGGGCCCTGTTACCCAGGGCTTCCGCTGTCACTCAGGACCGATGGGACGGGGACTGGAGCCTCATCCAATCAGGGGCGCTGGGGCGGGGTCCTGCCAACTGTCCATCCGGGGAAGGAGAGGCCGCATTCCCGCTCTCCAGACTCCCAGGCGTTTTGCACCAAAGGGAGGTCGGAATCTTGGTTTTCCGGCCCCGAGAGGGACCAGGTGTCTCCGCCATAGCTTCTGTCGCTCCGTCGCCTGCGCTGTGACTGGACTGTTAAGAGACATCCGTGGAGAGGAGGCCAGGACACCTGGAAGCTGGGAAATGGTGAGTGTACGGGGCCGGGGGTCCCGAGACGGGGGAGGGGCTGGGTGGAACCGGCCAGAACCGGCTCTGGCGGGATCTGGGCCTCCCCGTGGCGACTTCGGGTCTGCAGAGCAGAGTCCCCCTGGCGCAGCTCGGCCCTCGGTCCCTTCGGCCGCAGGGTGGGGTTGGGCCGGCAGCCGGGACCCCGGGCGTCCTGTCCCGCCCCTGCGCTGCGACTGCAACCCCGACCCCGGAGCCCTCTCTGGGCAGCTCCGCGCCCGTAGCCCAGTGTCTCCCCAGATTGTGCGGAGACCACAGGAGGGGCATGGGGGCAATCCTTCCTCGGGTGTGGGGTTCGTGTGGGAGAAGCGGTGGGCTGTGGGGTCCCCAGTCCCGCCTTTTTTCCTGAAAAACTAAATTGAAGGCCAGGAGCAGTGGCTCACGCCTGGGAGGTTGAGGCCCTGGGGGGATTGCTTCAGCCCAGAAATTCGAGACCTGCCTGGGCAACATACGGAAACCCTAGTTTCTATTAAAAATAAATTTTAAAAAAATGAGCGGGGCGTGGTGCCTCCCACCTGTAGTCCCAGTTACTGGGGGAGCTGAGGTGAGAGGATCGCTTGAGGGAGGAGGTTGAGGCTGCATTGAGCCGAGATCGCGCCACGGCACTCCAGCCTGTGCAACAGAGCGAGACCCTGCCTCAAACAAAACAAAACAAAAACAACGACAACAACAACAGCAACAAACTAAACTGAGGCCTCTTAACAATTAAAGAGTTTTGTTTCTGAGAATAGGAGTTTGGAAAAAATGAATGAGAAATGTTTCCTGAATTAGAAACACCCAGTCATGGCTTGTGATTTGATAACGGAAAGAGCAAAACTCTGCAAAATAACTTGAACTATGTTCTACGCCGAATATGAGAGAACACCACCAAGGGAAACAACCCCATGTAGCCTCGAGTAAGTGGTCCCCAGGATGTTCGATGGCAGTTTGGTTTTATTCATTTCAGCGAGACAGGAGTTGCTGGGAAAAACATGAATCAAGGCATGGAAGGCGGACACGTAGAAGCGGGGCTTAGAAGGCACAAGTGGTTGATGGATTCTGTAGATGGCAGTTGGTTGAGTGTGAAGTTGTGTCTAAAATTTGAAAGGGGTAGGAAGGAATGTTTAAGTGAAGGGAGTCTGTTACCTGCCATGTGATTCCATCCCTGCCAAAAAAACAGATCTGTTTCATTAGATTTTATGAATTCTAAGGCGTGACTTAACCCTTGCCTTGCATGGCTTTATGGCTTTAGGTCTTGCAGTTTAGTATTTATCGGCAGGAAGGGTCTCTTTGCAGGGTTTTTTTTTTTTTTTTTAAACAGAGCTTCACTCTGTCGCCCAGCCTGGAGTGCAGTGGCGCAGTCTCGGCTCACTGCAACCTCCGCCTCCTGGGTTCAAGCAATTCTCCTACCTCAGCCTCCCAAGTAGCTGCGATTACAGGTGCACGCCACCATGCCCGACTAATTTCTGTGTTTTTAGTAGAGACGGGGTTTCACCATGTTGGCCAAGCTGGTCTCAAACTCTTGACCTCAAATAATCTGCCTGCCTCCGCCTCCCGAAGTGCTAGGATTACAGGACTGAGCCACTGTGCCCGGCCTCTTTGCAGGTCTTATGTCTGTTTTAACATGAATGTGGGTCAGTTGCTGCATCTAAACTCCAGAAGGGAGTGTGTAGTGTCTGATCTCCCTTACTGACATAACTGGGAACTTTCAGGTTTTGGGGGGGCCTCCCCTTGGTAAAGAGCCAGTCAGTTGACTTGATTGGGGTGGGATGGGGAGCTTAGGTTTTTATTTTTAGTTTACAGGTTGAAGGATAGGCTTTTATATGGTGCATTAGAATAAAAATCAAAAAAATACTTTGTTGGTTACAGTGATGTAGTCGCCTTATTTGGATTTTTCTCCCTTAAATAATTGAAATGATCAGATTCCTATTATAAGGAGATTATTCAAGCGAAAATCTGAGAATTGTCATTCAAGAAAATACATACTCTAGGGAAATGGGCTTAGAACCCTAGAGCTAAAAGTTAAACTCTTGCCGGGGGCGGTGGCTCACACCTGTAATCCCAGCACTTTGGGAGCCTAGGTGGGCGGATCAGGAGGTCAGGAGATCCACACCATCCTGGCTGACACGGTGAAACCCCATCTCTACTAAAAATACAAAAAATTAGCCAGGCGTGGTGGTGGGCGCCTGTAGTCCCAGCTACTCGGGAGGCTGAGGCAGGAGAATGGCGTGAACCTAGGAGGCGGAGCTTGTAGTGAGCCGAGATAGCGCCACTGCACTCCAACCTGGGCGACAGAGCGAAACTCTGTCTCAAATAAATAAATAAATAAATTGAATTAAATAAATAAATAAATAAAATAAAATAAAAGTTAAACTCTTGACCTAGTGTCGTGTCCCACACCTGTAATCCCAGCTTTGTGAGACTAAGGCAGGATGATTGCTTGAGACCAGGAGTTGGAGACTAGCCTTGGTAATACAACAAGACCCATCTCTAGAAAAGAAAAATAGAAAAATTAGACAGGCATGGTTGCACCTACCTGTAGTTCCCGCTACAAGGGAGGCTGAGGCAGGAGGATCACTGGACTGTAGGAGTTTGATGCTGCAGTGAGCCATTATCGAATCTGACATTCCAGCTTAAGACATTGTGATGGCCATGAAGTCTTTGTGTGAGAAAGATAAGAGGAGAGTTAATCTATAATGAAGATCAAGAGAAAAGAGGCCCTTCCTGGCTCTGTTCCGACATTTTCAATATTTTACAAAAGAATATAGGTAATAAAGAAGGCCAATCTATACTTAGGGACAGGAAGGTTCCAGCTGGCTATGCTACTTCTGCCAGGCAGATGATTCAACCCAGAATCACATTGCTTTAAACCTCAAGGTAGGTTTTACATTTTCACCAGCATTTGGTGATGTCAGGGTTTGGATTTTAGCCACTCCACCCAACAACAATTCAGTGGTGCCTCATTGTTTTCATTTGCTCTTCTCTAATGGCATGCTATTTTTTGACTGGTTGGTTGTTTTCTTATCGAGTTTTACAAGTTCTTTCTATCTTTTGGGTAGCAGTCCTTCATCAGATAGGTGTCTTGCAAATATTTTGCTCCAGTCTGCAGCCTGTATTTTCATTATGTTAAGTGTGTTTTCCAAACAAAGCTTTTTTATTGTTATTTTTATTTATTATTGCTATTTTTTGAGAGAGGATCTCACTTTGTCACCCAGGCTGGAGTGCAGTGGTACAGTCTTGGCTCATTGCCACCTCAACCTCCCAGGCTCCAGCGATCCTCCTGCCTCCACCCTACAAGTAGCTGGGACTACAGGGGTGCACCATTGTGCATGGGTAATTGTTTTTTTTTTTTTTTTTCGTCGAGAAGGTATTTTGCCACGTTGCCCAGGCTGGTGTCCAACTCCTGAGCTCAAGTGATCTGCCTGCCTCAGTCTCCCAAAGTGGTGGATTACAGCTGTGAGCCACTGCACCTGACCCAAAACAGAAATATTTAATTTGAATGAAGACCAATGTATTAATTTTCTCATTCACAGATCATGCTTTTGTGTTGTATGTGAACACTTATTACCAAATCCAAGGTTGTTTCTTTTTTTTGTTTGTTTTTTGTTTTGTTATTTTTTTGTTTTGAGACAGAGGCTTACTCTATTGCCCAGGCTAGAGTACAGTGGCATGATCTCAGCTCACTGCAGCCTCAGCTATTCTCCTGCCTCAGCCTCCCAAGTAGCTGGGATTACAGGCGCCTGCCGCCGCACCCGGCTAATTTTTGTATTTTTAGTAGAGACAGGGTTTCACCATCTTGGCCAGGCCGGTCTTGAACTCCTGACCTTGTGATCCTTCCGCCTTGGCCTCCCAAAGTGCTGGGATTATAGGCGTGAGCCACCACACCCGGCCTAATCCAAGGTTGTTTTGATTTTCACATGTATTATGTTCTAGAAGTTGTGGATTTTGCATTTTCCATTTGAGTAAATGATGCATTTTGGGTCAGTTTTATGGTAGTCGTACATTCTGTATCTCATTCATTTCATTGCATATCGTAGTCCAGGTGTTTCAGTGCTATTTGTTGAAAAGACTGTAGTATATCTATTGAGTTGCCTTGGCTCGTTTATGAAAGATTTGTTTATTTTGTTGAGTTTATTTATAAGTTCTCCATTGTGTTCTGTGATGTATTTATGCGGTCTTTCGAAATACCACACTGTCCTGATGACTGTAGGATTATATGAAGTCTTTTTGTCAGGTGTTGTTTATAAGTATTGTGTTGACCATTTTGGGTCTTGATATGTTTTGGATATTTGACCCCTCCAAACCTCATATTGAAATCTGATCCCAGTGCTGGAGGTGAGGCCTAGTGGGAGGTATTTGGGCAATGAGAGTGGAACCCTCATGAATGGCTTGGTGCCCATCCCACAATAACGAGGGAGTTCTTACTCTGCTGGTTTACAGGAGAGCCGACTGTTTAAAAAATGGTGACTGGGCACGGTGGCTCACGCCTGTAATCCCAGCAATGTGGGAGGCCAAAGTGGGCGGATCACCTGAGGTCAGCAGTTTGAGACCAGCCTGGCCAACATGGCGAAACTCTTTCTCTTCTAAAAATACAAAAATTAGCCTGGCACAGTGGCAGGCACCTATAATCCCAGCTACTCGGGAGGCTGAGGCAGGAGAATCGCTTGAACCTGGGAGGTGGAGGTTGCAGTGAGCTGAGATCGTGCCACTGCACTCCAGCCTGGGCGACAGAGCCAGACTCCATCTCAAAAACAAAAACAAAAAAAATACCATGGCATCTGCTCCACCCTTTGTTCCCTGTTTTACATGTGATACCCTAACTCCTCTTGCATTCCATCAGTAAAAGCTTCCTGAGGCCCTCACCTAAAGGCAGGCAAACACATGCCATGCTTCTTGGACAGCCTGTAGAGCCATGAGCCAAATAAATTTTTCTTTACATATTATCCAGCCACAGGTATTTCTTTATAGAAATATAAAACTAAGATAAGTCTTTTGCCTTTTTGTATTTCTGCCTCAGTTTGTACACCGGTATGGGCAGTGACAAAGTCTATATGCCTGCGAGAATCACTGCATGTATTTTTTTTTTTGACACGGAGACTCGCTTTGTCGCCCAGGCTAGAGTGCACTCGCACAATCTCAGCTCACTGCAACCTCCGCCTCCCGGGTTCAAGTGATTCTCCTGCCTCAGTCTCCCAAGTAGCGGGAATTATAGACCTGAGCCACCATGCCCGGCTAATTTTTGTATTTTTAGTAGAGACGGGGTTTTGTCATGTTGGCCAGGCTGGTCTTGAACTCCTGATCTCAGGTGATCCACCTGCCTTGGCTTCCCAAAGTGCTGGGATTACAAGCATAAACTACCGCACCCGGCCGTGCGTGTGTATTTACTATAAATCTGGAAGACTTTTTTTTTTTTGAGATGGAGTCTTACTCTGTCGCCCAGGCTGGAGTACAGTGGTGCAATCTAGGCTCACTGTAACTTCCACCCCCCAGATTCAAGCGATTCTCCTGCCTCAGCCTTCCGAATAGCTGGGATTACAGGCGCCTGCCACCACGCCCGGCTAATTTTTGTATTTTTACGAGAGACGGGGTTTCACCATCTTGGCCAGACTGGTCTTGAACTCCTGACCTCGTGATCCACCCGCCTCGCCTCCCAAAGTGCTGGGATTACAGGCATGAGCCACTGCGTCCGGCCTAGTCTTTTATTTTCTGACCTGGTTGGCCTAGTAGCATCTCCTTTCCCAAGCTGAGTAGAAGGCATGAGAGCAGACATCCTTGTCTGTGTCTTATCTTTGGGAGAAAGCAGTTAGTCCTTCACCATCACGAATGAGGGTAGTTTTGTATTTTTTATATATATCTTACAGTAGGTTAAGGAAGTTACTTTGTATTCTTAGTTTATTGAGTTTTTGTTTGTTTGTTTGTTTAAGACTGAGTCTCGCTCTGTCACCCAGGCTGGGGTTTACAATGGTGCAATCTCGGCCCGCTGCAACCTCCGCCTCCTGGGTTCAAGTGATTCTCCCACCTCAGCCTCCCGGGTGGCTGGGATTACAGGCGATGCCACCACGCCCGGCTAATTTTTTGTATTTTTAGTAGAGACGGGATTTCACCGTGCTGGCTAGGCTGGTCTCGAACTCTTGACCTTGTGATCCTCCCGCCTTGGTGTTTCAAAGTGCTGGGATTGCAGGTGTGAGCCACTGCACCTGGCCGAGTGTTTTTATCATGAAGAGTTGAGGTTTGTCATATGCTTTTTCTGCATCTATTAGGATGTTCTTGTGTTGTTTGCTGTTGATCCTATCCTATTATGGTGTATTGCATGAATGGATTTTCAGAGGTGAGAGCAGCATTGCTTTCCTGAATTGAATGCCACTTCATCACGGGGTATGATATGTGTTACAGGATTCTCTTTTCCAATATGTTGGTGAGGTGTTTTTTGTTGAAATTTAAAGGAGAAGGCCGGGCGCGGTGGCTCAAGCCTGTAATCCCAGCACTTTGGGAGGCCGAGACGGGCGGATCATGAGGTCAGGAGATCGAGACCATCCTGGCTAACACGGTGAAACCCCGTCTCTACTAAAAATACAAAAAACTAGCCTGGCGAGGTGGCGGGCGCCTGTAGTCCAAGCTACTCCGGAGGCTGAGGCAGGAGAATGGCGTGAACCCGGGAGGCGGAGCTTGCAGTGAGCTGAGATCCGGCCACTGCACTCCAGCCCAGGAGACACAGCAAGACTCCGTCTCAAAAAAAAAAAAAAAAAAAATTTAAAGGAGATATTCATGTACAGTATTTTAATAGAATCTCACATTATCTATTACAGGATATAGTGCGTGTGTGTATATATACACATATATGTGTACATATGCTGCATTTGTATATAGTATATAGTTTAGTTATGATAAGTAATTGGTAAATATTACATGTAACATGGATATGATATATAAGTGCCACATATAAATGGTATTAGACTATATAGCATTATAGTGTTATAGTGTAAACTTATATAGTTTTATCCTCCATAGCATAGTGAGTTTCATTTCCTTATTAACCTGCAGAATACACCAGTCTCATCCTCCTCTGGGAACAAAGGAGAACCTCACCCTCTTGTTGCTACAGAATGTGCCACCCAAAAATATTCATGATCTTAGGTTTAGGAAGAAGATTCTATCATATGACGAGAGAAACACTAGGAACAAAGAAAAAGTATGTAATTTTGACTACATTAAAATTTAAGCTTTTCTGTTTTGAAAGACACAATGAAGAAATACAGGAGTATGGTCAAGGTTAGTGGCTCACATTTGGAATCCCAGAACTTAGAAGGCTGAGGTAAGGGGATCTCTTGAGCCCGGGAGTTTAAGACCAACCTGGGAAACATAGTGAGACCGTGTCTCTACAAAAAATAAAAAAAATTACCCAGGTGTGGTGGCATGCTCTAGTGAGCCCAGGTACTCAGAAGGCTGTGGTGGGAGGATTGCTTGACCCCGGAGGTTGAGTCTGCAGTGAGCTGTGATTGTACTACTGCACACCAGCCTGGATGATAGAGTGAGACTCTGTCTCAGAAAATTAAAAAAGAAAGAAAGAAATACAAGAGTATAGGGTCTTGCCACTCAGAAGGCAGCTGATCTTAGCAGCTGAGCAGATTCAAGCCTGGTTACTGCATGGTTTGTAGAATGCATAAGAATACTGCTTGCTATAGGCTTTTCTTAAAAAAAAAAAAAAAAAGAAGAAGAAGAAGAAAGAAATTGCAAAGAGTATTCACCAAATGGAAGAAAAACTTGAAAAATCTACACCTGGTCCTCACATATATCCATATCAGTTGGAACCCCAGTCTCCTTTATGACACAAGGTTAGGGCTGAATTGGCAGACAGGACTCCCAGGCATTGTGTCCCATCACTGTAGGAGGTGAGCTCCACCGTGGAACACTGTCTGAGTAATGGTGTATCCACAGTCTCCCATCTCACCCAGTTTATGGAGTGACAAGGAGTGGTCATGAGGAGAGAAGTCTGACCCAGAGTTTTGGATTTGTGAGTGGGAGATACTCTCAGGACACCCTCCTTCCTTCCTACAGGGAGACAGCATATTATCCCCTATGCATTCCAGACTTGTGAAGCAGGGTTTCAGGTCTAAGTCCCTGTCTCTTGTAAAAAGAGACTGTACTGACATCATGTTAAAAATGTCAAAGAAGGCTTTATTCAGGACAGTTGTGATGTGGGTCATGAGAACTGTGATATGGGAGAGAGATTGACCTCAACCTTGCATGCAGCAACAACAGTATTGAACCTAGAGCTCAAGGGTAAAATGAGGGAGAGGATGGAACTTGGTGAGGTATCGAGGGTTACAGAAGAGAAAGTGGATGAGTTTTCATGAATGGGGTAACAGAACTTCACTGGGTATCAAGTTTGGAGAGGCCGGGGTGGGGATTCTCTGAACTCCCTTAGAAGGATCTTTGCTATAACTGGGCTTTGTAGGACAAGGTCAAAGCCTTGTCAGACAGAGAGTCCTTGAGACCCCCACAGCTACCTTTTCATGGGGATGACAACAAATCCTTAAATTTCTGATTCCTTTCCCGCATTCCAAAGCACCCACTTCCCCTCTCTAATCAACATCTTCATCAGTGTGTCCACCGTGATACATATGAAAGAGCTGTAGTATTTTGTTTTTCATTTTTCCACAGATCCATCAATGATTGCATTGGAAACTTTTCTCTTTTGTTTATGAATACTTTTCATGAGAGGAAAGCACTCAATAACCACCTGAAACTTTGTTGTGTAAAATACTTAGGCCAGGCAGGGTGCGGTGGCTCACGCCTGTAATCCCAGCACTTTGGGAGGCCAAGGCAGGCGGATCACCTGAGGTCAGGAGTTCAAGACCAGGCTAACCAACATGGAGAAACCCCATCTCTACTAAAAATACAAAATTAGCCAGGCGTGGTGGCGTGTGCCTGTAATCCCAGCTACTTGGGAGGCTTAGGCAGAAGAATCGCTTGAAGCCGGGAGGCGGAGGTTACAGTGAGCCAAGAGCGTGCCATTGCACTCCAGTCCGTACAACAAGAGCGAAACTCCATCTGAGAAAAAAAAAAAAGAAAAAGAAAATACTAATGCCGAATGATTCCTGATGTTGAACCCTTTTTCATGTGCTTACTTGTCACTTGTATGTATCTTTGAGAAATGTCATTGAAATACTTTGCCCACCTTTTAATCAATTAGGTTTTTACTTGGCATAGTATTTTATTAATTTAAATTATTATAAAGTAAAAAACTTAAATTTTACCAGCTTATGCAATTTTAACTGTACAGCTGATTTAGTTAGACAACTCTACATAACTTATCTAAGTGAATCATACTGTACTTTTCTTTTTGTGACTACCTTGGCTGTTAGCATAGCATCCTGAATTTTCATGCTTGTTGTAACAAGGGACAGGTTGTTATTTTCAAAGATTAAATAATATTCCATTGCGTGTGTGTGTATATATATATATATATATATATGCCCCACATTTTTGTTATGCATTCAGCCATCGATGAATGAACAAGTGGATTGATGCAGCTCTTGTTTTTTTTTTTTTTTTTTTTTTTTTTTTTTTTAGACCAAGTCTTGCTCTGTCGCTAGCCTGGAGTGCAGTGGTGCGATCTCAGCTCACTGCAACTTCTGACTCACTTGTTCAAGCATTTCTCCTGCCTCAGCCTCAGCCTCTCGAGTAGCTGGGATTACAGGCATATGCCACCGCCACCACACCAGCTAATTTTTGTATTTTTAGAAGAGACGGGGTTTCACTGTGTTGGCCAGGATGGTCTCAATCTCCTGACCTTGTGATCCACCTGCCTTGGCCTCCCAAAGTTGGCTATTATTAACAGTGGTTTTCATATGTGTCTTCAAGATCTGGATTTCAATTTTTTTTTTTAATTGAAAATAAGTAGACACAAAAGTGGGTTGCGGAAAGATATGTTAATTTTGCCCGGGGGCATTGGCTCACGCCTGTAATATCAACACTTTGGGAGGCCGAGATGGGTGGATCACGAGGTCAGGAGTTCAAAACCAGCCTGGCCAAGATGGTGAAACCCCATCTCTACTAAAAAATACAAAAATTAACCAGGCGTGGTGGCGGACACCTGTAATCCCAGCCACCCAGGAGGCTGAGGCAGAGAATTGCTTGAACCTGGGAGGCTGAGGTTGCAGTGAGCCAAGATTGCGCCATTGCACTCCAGTCTGGGTGACAGAGTGAGACTCCATCTCAAAAAAAAAAAAAAAAGATATGGTAATTATATTATTTGTTCAGGTACCATCATACTATTCCATAGGGGCTGAGCCATTTACTGTCCTTTGGACAGAGCACATGGGGGTCATTTTCTCTCTTGATGGTGTTCTCTCACACCATTTCTTTTTATTTATTTATTTATTTATTTTGTTTTTGAGACAGAGTCTAGTTCTGTCACCCAGGCTGGAATGCAGTGGCACCATCTTGGCTCACTGCAACCTCCACCTCCCAAGTTCAAGTGATTCTCCTGCCTCAGCCTCCTGAGTAGCTGGATTACAGGCGTCCACCACCATGCCCAGCTAATTTTTGTATTTTTAGTAGAGACAGGGTTTCACTATGTTGGCCAGGGTAGTCTCAAACTCCTGACTCGTAATCTGCCTGCCTCAGCCTCTCAAAGTGCTGGAATTACAGGCGTGAGCCACTGCGCCCGGACACTGTCACACCATTTCACACAAAAGTTTTTACATTTGATAAATATTTGCCTTTTTGTTGAGACTGGACACCCTGGAGTTTTTGCCTCTCAATCTTGTTCCTGTTCAACCTTCAGCAATTCATCAATTGTAATTCAGGCTTTTCTACCCAAGCACAGTTTCCAAGAAAGGTTTCTGCTCTTGATTTTTTGTTTTAGTTAGTTACGACTCTTATCAGTCAGATTGGTAGGGACTCTGGCATGGTGGCTCATATCTATAATCCCAGCACTTTGGGAGGCCGAGGCTGGCGGATCACTTGTGGGTCAGGAGTTTGAGACCAGTCTGTCCAACATGGTGAAAAACCCCGTCTCTACTAAAAATACAAAAATTAGCTGGGCATGGTGGCAGGCACCTGTAATCGCAGCTACTTGGAAGGCTGAAGCATTAGAATCACTTGAACTTGTGAGGCGGAGGTTGCAATGAGCCAAGATCATGCTGCTGCACTCCAGCCTGGATGACAGAGTGAGACTCTGTCCAAAAAATAATAATAACTTTAAAAAAATAATTTCTTTATGGAAGAGAGTGAGTGTTGATAGAGTAAAAAGTCTGATGACTAAATCATAGAATAAATGTTTAGAGTCCATAGCACCATGGGAACTTTGTAGGAATATAGTATAGGAACCCAGTGCTGTCAGTCTCACCCATGTTTCTTTTTTTTTTTTTTTTTTTTTTGAGACGGAGTCTCGCTCTGTCACCCGGGCTGGAGTGCAGTGGCCGGATCTCAGCTCACTGCAAGCTCCACCTCCCGGGTTTACGCCATTCTCCTGCCTCAGCCTCCGGAGTAGCTGGGACTACAGGCGCCCACCACCTCGCCCGGCTAGTTTTTTTTTGTTTTTTTTTTTTTTTTTTTTTGTATTTTTAGTAGAGACGGGGTTTCACAGTGTTAGCCAGGATGGTCTCGATCTCCTGACCTCGTGATCCGCCCGTCTCGGCCTCCCAAAGTGCTGGGATTACAGGCTTGAGCCACCGCGCCCGGCCTTCACCCATGTTTCTTTACACATGTGGAATGTTTCAGGATTCAGTGGCCTTTGAGGATGTAGATGTGAACTTCACCCTGGAAGAGTGGGCTTTGCTGGATCCTTCCCAGAAGAATCTCTATAGAGATGTGATGCAGGAAACCTTCAGGAACCTGGCTTCTGTTGGTAAGGATAACAATACTACTTTCCTCAGTGAATTAGAGAACAAGTGTTTCCAGCTTGTCAGTAGTGTGGAGTGATTTGGAGTGTGGACAGGGAATAGGAATATGAATAAACGTGACAAGGCTGCAGTGTACCATGAACTTAGAATCTAGTACTTTTTTCATAATTTTACTAATTCAGGACTATTTTTCTGGTTCTGTATTTTAGGAAAAAAATGGAAAGATCAGAAAATTGAAGATGAGTGCAAAAATCCCAGGAGAAACCTAAGGTAATTCATGCTCACAAGAGAAAGCAATGTCTCTCTAGAGAATCATAGAATGGAAGAAAATGTTAAAAAGAAGCAAACAAGAAATAAGCCAAGGCCGGGCACAGTCGCTTACGCCTGTAATCCCAGCACTTTGGGAGGCTGAGATGGGCGGATCATGAGGTCAGGAGATCAAGACCATCCTGGCTAACACGTTGAAACCCTGTCTCTACTAAAAATACAAAAAAATTAGCCGGGTGTCGTGGCGGGCGCCTGTAGTCCCAGCTAC
>NC_045454.1:40954394-40982284 GCF_002776525.5 Piliocolobus tephrosceles
CTGTCGCCCAGGCTGGAGTGCAGTGGCCTGATCTCAGCTCACTGCAAGCTCCACCTCCCGGGTTTACGCCATTCTCCTGCCTCAGCCTCCGGAGTAGCTGGGACTACAGGCGCCCGCCACCTCGCCCAGCTAGTTTTTTGTATTTTTTAGTAGAGACGGGGTTTCACCGTGTTAGCCAAGATGGTCTCGATCTCCTGACCTCGTGATCCGCCCGTCTCGGCCTCCCAAAGTGCTGGGATTACAGGCTTGAGCCACTGTGCCCGGCCCCACTGTATTTATTCTTATAAAATTTTCTCTAGCGCCAGGCGTGGTGACTCATGCCTGTAATCCCAGCACTTTGGGAGGCCGAGGCGGGGGGATCATGAGGTCAGGAGATTGAGACCATCCTGGCTAATATGATGAAACCCCGTTTCTACTAAAAATACAAAAAATTAGCTGGGGGTGGTGGCGGGCACCTGTAGTCCCAGTTACTTGGAGGCTGAGGCAGGAGAATGGCGTGAACCCCGGAGGCGGAGCTTGCAGTGAGCCGAGATTGCGCCACTGCACTCCATCAGGGGTGACTGAGCGAGACTCCGTCTCAAAAAAAAAAATTCTCTGAAAACATATATTTAAGTGTGACACAGGCTGAACATCATGGCTCAAGCCAGCCCTTTGGGAGGTTCAGGTCAGAGATTGCTTGAGCTGAAGAGTTTGAGGCTACACTCGGCCATGATAGCACCATTACACTCTAGCCTGGGTTAAAGGGCAAGACCCTGACTCAGAAGCAATAAAACTGACAAAGACGGTTAGTACTTGTAAAAGAGTTTATCTGAAAATAGTGTTGGCGGTGCCCAGGTGCACACCTGTAATCCTAACATTTTAAGAGGCCGAGGTGGGCGGATTGCTTGAGTCTAGGAGTTTGAGACCAGCCAGGGAAATGTGACAAAACCCCATCTCTAGCAAATATTCAGAAACTAGCCGGGCATGATGGTGTATGCTTGTAGCCTCAGCTAATCAGGAGGCTGAAGTGGCAGGATGGCTTCAGATAGGGAGATGGAGGTTGCAGTGAGCTGAGATCTCACCACCGCACTCCAGCCTGGATAACAGAGTGAGACCCTATCTCAAAATTGTTTTAAAAAGTACTAAGAAGCCCTATATCAATATTATCTTTCTCGATAACAGGTATAGCTGGGCCATCTTGTAGAGCATGTGGTCTGTTCATGTTCAGACAGGGCAGAAAACCTACACATTGCTGGACAGTGTTAGAAATGCAAGTGCAATGACTTGTTAATGAATATCAAATCAGTGATAAAGAAACCCATTATGATATACTTCTCATTGTTCACAGAGGTCTTATGGGAGAGAGACTCTTAGGAAGTAAAAAAGATCATCAGCATGGAGAAATTTTGACCCAGGTTCCAGATGACATACTGAAGAAGAAAACTCCTCCTCGAGTAAAATCACGTGGAGAAGTCAGCATGGGTCATGCATCCCTTAATAGGCACCACAGAGCTGACACTGGACACAAGACATATGAGTATCAGGAATATGGACAGAAGCCATATAAATGTACATACTGTAAGAAAGCCTTCAGTGATCTCCCCTACTTTCGAACACATGAATGGGCTCACACTGGAGGGAAACCTTATGATTGTGAGGAATGTGGAAAAAGCTTTATTTCCCGTTCAAGCATTCGAAGACACAGGATAATGCACAGTGGAGATGGACCCTATAAATGTAACTTTTGTGGGAAAGCCTTGATGTGTCTCAGTTTGTATCTTATCCATAAACGAACTCACACTGGAGAGAAACCATATGAATGTAAACAGTGTGGGAAAGCCTTTAGTCATTCTGGTAGCCTTCGAATACATGAAAGAACTCACACTGGGGAGAAGCCTTATGAATGCAGTGAATGTGGTAAGGCATTCCACAGTTCCACATGCCTCCATGCACATAAAATAACTCACACTGGGGAGAAGCCATATGAATGTAAACAGTGTGGAAAAGCCTTTGTTTCTTTCAATTCCGTTCGATATCATGAAAGGACTCACACTGGAGAGAAGCCCTATGAATGTAAGCAATGTGGGAAAGCTTTCAGATCTGCCTCACACCTTCGAACACATGGAAGGACTCACACTGGCGAGAAACCCTATGCATGTAAACAATGTGGGAAAGCCTTTGGATGTGCCTCGAGCCTTAAAATCCATGAAAGGACTCACACTGGAGAAAAACCCTGCAGTTCCAACACTTTGAAAGGCCAAGGCGAGAAGATTGCTTAATTCACATAGGATTCCTTGAAGCTACTGATTCCAATCATGGTAAAAATGTGTTTCCCTCAAATCATGGGAACCATCGCAAAATTATTCTGAAGCTTCTGCAGTCACTATCATCTGACGGCATTCAGAAATAAATGCCAGTAGCCCAGGAGCAAAAAGTTTTTGGGGTAGTTTAGCTGAGGCCTCACTCAGAGACCTAGGACACAGAATTGGAAATAACTCTTAAGAGAGACACACTTCCAGTAAGACCGTAAGACAATTCTGTCACAAAAAAAATATAAGGTTTGGCTGGCACAGTGGCTCAAGCCTATAATCCCAGCACTTTGGGAGGCCAAGGCAGGCAGACCACGAGGTCAGGAGTTTGAGACCAGCCTGGCCAATATGGTGAAACCCCATCTCTACTAAAAAATACAAAAATTAGCCAGGTGTGGTGGCACGCGCCTGTAGTCCCAGCTACTCAGGAGGCTGAGGCAGGAGAATCGCTTGAACACAGGAGGCAGAGGTTGCAGTGAGCTAAGATTGCGCCACTGCACTCCAGCCTGGGTGACAGAGTGAGACTCCGTCTCAAAATAATAATAATAATAAGGTTAGCCCAGCAAAGTGGCAGGTGTATATATACAGAAAGGTCAGAAAAATCTGTTCCCTTCTGTTGAAAGCCCAATACCTAAGTGGCAAGCCCTCATTTTAAGAAACTCATTGAAGGGATAACAGAAGTGTCATTGTTAGACTCACTGCCTCAGAAAGACCTTTATCAAAACAAAAGGCTAAAATTCCTATTCAAAAATATCCTGTAATAAATGGTTGGCTATTGGGTACACTACATATTTTATGCCATTCCTTCTCATGAGTTTTCTTTTTTTTTTTTTTTTTGAGACGGAGTCTGGTTCTGTCACCCAGGCTGGAGTGCAAGTGGCACATTCTCAGCCCACCGCAACCTCTGCCTCCCAAGTAGCTGGCTTTACAGGCATGAGCCATGATGCCCAGCCTCTAACCTTGTTTTTTTTTTTTTTTGAGACAGAGTCTCACTCTGTTGCCCAGGCTGGAGTGTGGTGGTGCGATCTCGGCTCAGTGCAACTTCCACTTCCTGGCTTCCCAGGTAGTTGGGATTACGGGCACCCACCACCACGCCAGGCTAATTTTTTATATTCTTAGTAGAGACAGGATTTCACCATGTTGGTCAGGCTGGTCTTAAACTCCTGACCTCAAGTGATCCACATCAGGGTCTCCCAAAGTGCTGGGATTATAGGTGTGAGCCACTGCACCCAGCTTTCTAATCTTTTTCCCGCCTTCTAATCTTTTTTTTTTTTTTTTTGAGGCACAGTCTCACTCCAGGCTGGAGTGTAGTGGTGTGTTCTCGGCTCACTGCAGCCCCCACCTCCCGGTTTTAAGTGAGTCTGCTGTCTCAGCTTCCTGAGTAGCTGGGACTACAGGCGTGTGCCACCACACCCCGCTAATTTTTGTATTTTTAGTAGAGACAGGGTTTCACCATATTGACCAGGCTGGTCTTGAACTTCTGACCTCAGGTGATCCACCTGCCTTGACCTCCCAAAGTGCTGGGATTATAGGCGTGAGCCACTGTGCCTGGTCATTTTTGTATTTTTAGTAGAGATGGGTTTCTCCATGTTGGCCAAGCTGGTCTGGAACTCCTGACCTCAAGTGATCCATCTGCCTCGGCCTCCCAAAGTGCTGGGATTATAGGTGTGAGCTACTGCACCAGGCCTAATCTCTCTCTCTCTCTCTCTTTTTTTCTCTTTTCTTTTTTTGAGACGGAGTCTTGCTCTGTGGCCAGGCTGGAGTGCAGTGGCCCAATCTCGGCTCACTGCAACCTCTGCCTCCCAGGTTCAAGCGATTCTCCTGCCTCAGCCTCCAGAGTAGTTGGGACTACAGGCGTGTGCCACCATGCCCAGCTAATTTTTGTATTTTTAGTAGAGATGGGGTTTCACCATGTTGGCCAGGATGGTCTCAAACTCTTGACCTCATGATATGCCCGCCTCAGGCTCCCAAAGTGCTGGGATTATAGGCATGAGCCACCACACCTGGCCCTAATCTCTTTTCAGAGTACTTTTTTCTGTAATGAATGGCATAAATCAAAACCTTTTTTTCTAATGACAAACATTTTTCTTTTTTATTTTATTTAATTTTTTTTAGAGACTTGGTCTTGCTGTGTGGACCCGGCTGGAGTGCAGTGGTATTCACAAGTGTGATCTTAGTGCACTAGAGCTTCATATTCCTTGCCTCAACAATCCTTCTACCTCAGCCTGCCAAGTAGCTATCAGTACAGGTGCCAGCTGCTGTGCCTGGCTTCCACTTTTTTTTTCTTTAATCAGTTCCTTTTAAAGACCAAAGAAAACCTGTCCTCTTGTGTGGCCTAAGTTGATCTGTGAACATTATTCGCTATGACCCAGAAAATCCCACAAACTTGTGCATGTTAGAAGGATGAAACCCTCGTGTCCACTGTAAGAACTGTGAAGGTGCTCAGGCCATCACAGGTATGCCTATATGAAAAGCCACCAAGTATCTGAAATATTTTCTTTTACAGAAATTATGTATACCATTTCAGTCTTAGAAAATGGAGTTGGTAGCTGTACCCAAGACAAACACTGGGGTTGAACTCACCATCAGTTGTCCAAAAAAGGTACTGAAATTTGCTTACAAGTGCAGAGTTATGCCGAACTTCAGGGTATAGATGTAGATTCCCTGTTTATTGAGCACATCCAGGGAACAAGGCACCCATAATGTACCACCTGACTTAACAGAACTCATGGGCAGATGAGTTCTGTTCCATCCACAAACTCCCCTGCCACATCCAGATGATGCTTAGTGAAAAGAAACACATTGTTCCAAAATCAGAAGAGGAGGCTGCATGGAAGAAAAAGATACCCCAGAAGAAACATAAACTTAAGAGACAAAGAAATTCAGCCAAAAGAAAATGCAAATAAAAGTTCAAAACAAAAAAACCAACTCTAACATTCATAAAACACAAAATATCATACTCTCTTAAATATGCCTCTCTTATATCTCTCTGATAAAAGTTGGCTGTACTAGAGAAAATGAAAATAGGTGTTGGTGACTGGCAGATTCTGGGTCTATGATGAATCAGAGAAGGATGGTTTTCACTTTGTTTTACATTTTTTAAATGCCTGATGTTGACTTGGTAGAAAGATGATAATAAAGAGATTCTTCTGTCTATGTGTTTTAGATTACTCATGTTGACTGAAGAAAAAAATTAAATTTGTTAAAGAAAATTTAACAAATTTAATTTAGGATTGATTTAGGACAATAGCCTGGAAGCAGTTCTGATTTGGAAGCAGTTTGATTTAGGATTGACTGAGGACAATAGCCTGGAAGCAGTTCTGACAGATGGCTGCTATGCAGTATTTTGGTTTACAGTTTTTAAGAGACAAGTGGGCCCTGTGCTCTATCTTGTTTTTTCTTCAAAGCATATTTCTGGAGAGCGCAGAGTCCCAGAGTCAGGAATGTTATAAAGTCAGGCTGGAAACCAGAAATAAGTAACATGGCTAAACATTTGTATGTTTTTTTGTTTTGTTTTGAGATGGAGTCTCACTCCATTGCCCAGGCTGGAGTGCAGCGGTTCAATCTCGGCTCACTGGAACCTCAGCCTCTTTGATACAAACGATTCTAATGCCTCAGCCTTCCAAGTAGCTGGGATTACAGGTGTACACTACCACACCCGGCTAATTTTTGTATTTTTAGTAGAAATGGGATTTCACCATGTTGGCCACGCTGGTCTCCAACTCCTGATCTCAGGTGATCCACCCACCTCGGCCTCCCATAGTGCTGGGATTACAGGCTTGAGCCACAGCACCCGGCCACTACTGCCTCACTGTCATGCAGTTAAATAATCTTAGACGCTTCCTCCTCGACTTTATACATACACACTGGAGGAGGGCTCTGCTCCTGTGTTTTTCTCACAGTGGGTTTGAGGATGTTTGTCTCATGGAAACTGGTGATGTGAGAAGCAGGCGAATATCCTGCAGGGGGCAGCAGAGACCAACGCCAGGGACTGGACGGGGAGGCCAGTATGGATCCTGCCAAGGAAGAAAGTGGAGCTCTCCTGGATGCTTCCTGGGCAGCCGCCCTCCTGCAGGTGGCTTGCAGCTGCTCAGAGCAGATCCAGAAAGAGTGTGGGTTCTGACACGCTGCAGCGCCCTGGAAAGCAGGAGACCCACGTGCAGGTGCACTTCAGGGGTTTTGTCCTTTCTGCGGTTGTACATCTGGAATCTGGGGCCGTTTTCAGGAGCAGTGCTTTGGGTTTGACTTGCAAAGGGTCCCTGGGGTCAGACTAATTTGCATATCTGAAGAAAATCTGTGAAGATCAAGTTCAGGGAAAGAACTGTTTGGGACCTCTCCTGGAGAAGGGGCTTATGAAGTTGACAGTTTATTGAGGTCAGAAGCTTAAAATCACCAAGTGAGAGTTTTCTGCCGATGAAGATGAAGGTCTGGAAGGAGGGAGCATTTCCACACTGTGAAGTGGGGTGAGATATGTGAAAGCCTTGGCCATGTCTCATCCCTAATTCCGGGCCCCTGAAGGACAACTGCCTCTCCTTCCTGGTGCAGTTGTGCCTGGCCTCGTCTGGGCACCCCTTCCTGCTCTGAGGTCAGCAGATCGCTCCATTGGACACTGAGTCTGGAATTCCCTGCATACCCTTAGGACCCTGTGCAGGACGAGGAAGCACGGACAGCCCATTTAATGAGGAATAAGATAGTGCCCTGTCTAAAAATCAGGAGCAAATCTGGCTGAAAAAATATCCAATGATCAGGGCTCAGGGATAGAGTTGTCCCTTAGAGAGAAGCTGTGGCTAGAACTGATCAGTCGGGCTCTGCAGGGCCCGTTACCCAGGGCTTCTGCCGTCACTCAGTTCTGAGGGGGCGGGGCCTTGCACCTTGCCCAATCAGAAGCGCTGGGGCGGGGCCCGGCCAACTGTCCATCCGGAAGGAGGAGGCCCATTCTGCCTCTACTTTTGATGCTATGCGGATTGTTGTCGGGATACTAGATTTCCTACTCCGAGAGGCCCGGGTCCCTTCGCCACTTCTGTCGCTCTGCGGCCTGCACTGTGACCTGCACTATTCACGGGAGCCCTAGAGAGGACCCCGGGACACCCGGAGCCGGGAAATGGTGAGTGTGTGGAGCCGGAGTCCCCAGACGGGGGAAGGGCTGGGTGAAACCGGCCTGAAAGCGGCTGTGGCGGGACCCGGGTCTCCTCGTGGCGCCTCCTGCATCTGGGACCCGAATCTCTCTCAGCCCGTCCCTCCGTTCCCTGGGCCGCAGGGTGCAGCTGGGCCGGCAGCCAGGACCCCAGGCGTCCTGTCCTGTTCCTGCGCTGGCGACTGTGGGTCCTGGCCCCGGAGCCCTCTCTAGGCAGCTTCGCGCCCACAGCCCCGGATTCTGCGGGGACCACGGGAGGGTCATGGGGGAATCCCTCGGGGTATTTTTCTGTTAAAAGTTAAAGAGTTTGGGCCCGGCGCGGTGCCCACGCCTGTATTCTCAGCACTTTGGGAGGCCGAGGCGGGCGGATCACGAGGTCAGGAGATCGAGACCATCCTGGCTAACACGGTGAAACCCCGTCTCTACTAAAAGTACAAAAAATTAGCCGGGTGTGGTGGCGGGCGCCTGTAGTCCCAGCTACTCGGGAGGCTGAGGCAAGAGAATCACAGGAACCCAGGAGACCGAGGTTGCAGTGAGCCGAGATCGCGCCACTGCACTCCAACCTGGGCGACAGAGCGAGACTCCGTCTCAAAAAAAAAAAAAAAAAAAAAAAAAAAAAAATTAAAGAATTTGAACAAACAGCGATTCATGAATGAGAAACACCCAATCATGATTTTTGGTTTGTTACCAAAAAACTTTAAGAAGAATTGCATTTTGTTAACGGTGGAGGGTGTCCAGGTTCTTGGCGTCTTGAACAAAGAATTGGACAAAATGCATAAAACAAGGAAGGAATGAAGGGATTAACACTCCACAGTGTGTGAGCGAGGCTGAACACAGGGGCTCAAAGGCCACGTTACAGAATTTTTGGGAGTTTACCCCCTGGAGGATTCCATTGTTTACTTGGGGTATGCCCTATGTCAAAGAAGAGGATGAAGTAAAGTTATAAAATCATTTACTGGCCGGGCGTGGTGGCTCAAGCCTGTAATCCCAGCACTTTGGGAGGCCGAGACGGGCGGATCACGAGGTCAGGAGATGAGACCATCCTGGCTAACCCGGTGAAACCCCGTCTCTACTAAAAAATACAAAAAACTAGCCGGGCAAGGTGGCGGGCGCCTGTAGTCCCAGCTACTCAGGAGACTGAGGCAGGAGAATGGCGTAAACCCGGGAGGCGGAGCTTGCAGTGAGCTGAGATCCAGCCACTGCACTCCAGCCTGGGCGACAGAGCGAGACTCCATCTCAAAAAAAAAAAAAAAAAAAAAAATCATTTACTTAAGCCCTGTGGAGTGGGTATTTCTTTTCATAGCTGAAGTGTGAATAGGCCTTATGTTCCCTGCCTGCAGACCCTATTTTCCTACCTCAACTTGAGTTTGATTTTGATGCCCTTAGGTAATTACTTATGGCACTAAACACACTTCAATCTAATTGCTGCTGCTTTAAATTTGTTCACACTACCTATAGGGACTGGCTTCCTCCTGCATTTTCCTAATCTATGGGATGCAGGGTCTCAAATCCTCCACCCTACTAGCCCACCCGAACTCTTCAGTGGTTTGCAGTAACATCTTTTTTGGTTTTTTTATTTTTATTTTTTTGAGATGGAGTATTGTGGCCTGATCTCAGCTCACTGCAAGCTCCGCCTCCCGGTTTTACGCCATTCTCCTGCCTCAGCCTCCCGAGTAGCTGGGACTACCGGCGCCCGCCACCACGCCCGGCTAGTTTTTTTTTTTTTTTTTTTTTTGTATTTTTAGTAGAGACGGGGTTTCACCGTGTTAGCCAGGATGGTCTCATCTCCTGACCTCGTGATCCGCCCGTCTCGGCCTCCCAAAGTGCTGGGATTACAGGCTTGAGCCACTGCACCCGGCCTGCAGTAACATCTTAAATTTTCAATTACTTTCCCGCATCTCCAAAAATTAACTCCCCTTCTCCAACTCACAGTATTATCAACTTTTTTTTTTTTTTTTTTTTGAGACAGAGTTTCACTCTTGTTGCCCAGGCTGGAATGCAATGGCACCATCTCACCTCATTGCAACCTCCGCCTCCCGGGTTCAAGTGATTCTCCTGCCTCAGCCTCCTGTATCAACTTTCTTTATTGTATAGTATATTTCTTCATCCTTTCTTTCACATAGATGCAGTATTTTAGTAGTTTGTCATCTTTTCACAAGGTCACGGATGACTCTTTTTAAAATATTTGTGTTCTGTTTCTGAACATTTCACGTAACAGGAAAATAGAGAATAACCACTTGATACTCCAGTGAAAAACCCCTGTTCCTCTCCTCTTATCTTGCAAGGCACAGACACCATCTCAGAATGTCTTTGGGTTGTTTCCTTTTTTTTTTTTTTTTTTTTTTTTTTGAGACAGAGTCTTGCTCTGTCGCCTAGGGTAGAGTGAAGTGGCGTGGTCTTGGCTCACTGCAACCTCCGCCTCCCAGGTTCAGGTGATTCTCCTGCCCTCAGCCTCCCGAGCAGCTGGGTTTACAGGTATGCACCACCACAGCCGGCTCATTTTTTTGTATTTTTAGTAGAGATGGGTTTTCACCATGTTGGTCAGGCTGGTCTTGACTCCTGACCTCAAATGATCTGCCCGACTCAGCCTTCCAAAGTGCTGAGATTACAGGCGTGAGCCACCATGCCTGGACTGTTTCCTTTTTGAAAACTTTACATGGTGATGTGTCTTCAGGAGTCCCAATCTATCTTTTCCTGGTCCTGGGTTTCAGAACCGTCTGGGGCTGAGCCAAAATGCCCACAGCTTCCATCCCTCCTGGCCTATTGAATATCAGCCCCTGGGTCAGTCCTCCCAGAGGAGGGTATGGGGCCTCCCAAAGGAGCAGCTGAATTTCCCAAATGGGAGGAGACTCCTGGTACACTCTTCATCTAGATAGCCAACCCCTTGGGATGCTCAGTTTTTCTCCCCCAGTCCCGGCTTCCATTACTTGGAGACACATAGCTGGTCAACCAGTTGGATGTTGCTATTAAGGGAGAGGTGTAGGTTAGGTGAGTCACAGCAGAGTCTTCTCAACAAAGCCATGACATAACAGTGCATTACTCACAATTCCAGAGAGATGAGGGCAGCATGCCTTGCAGGATGCAGATTCAGGATGCAGATTCAGCCAGCAGGTGGGGAGAAAGACAGACAGGGACCTTTGGGCCAGAGTTTTTCTTGGGGTCCAGGGCAATGCCCAAGGAGGTTTCTCTCAGGGAGTTGTTTCTGGTAGATTTGGAGCAAGCAGGTGCTAGTTCTGTGAAGTCAGGCTGTGATTAAAAAGTGGTCTGTGCCATCCTAGGGTAAGTGGGGCAAGTCAAGCTGATCTATGAAGCTGTTCCACAGTGAGTTGGTCACCAGGAGGCAGCCGTGTAAGTCACATATGTGGGTTAAGCACATGCAGGAACTGGGAGGAGGTAGAGAACTGGGAACTGTTGAGGTCGAGTGCAGCTTTCTTCTGGAGTGAAGAAAGGCTGGAGTGAAGTGGCGCTCTCTCAGCTCACTGCAACCGCCGCTTCCCGGGTTCAAGTGATTCTCCTGCCTCAGCCTCCCAAGTAGCTGGGATTACAGGCGTGCACACACCCGGCTAATTTTTGTATTTTTTAGTAGAGAAGGAGTTTGACCATGTTGGCCAGACTCTTCACCAGACTCCTCACCTGAAGTGATGGGCCTGCCTTGGCCTCCCAAAGTGCTGGGATTACAGGCGTGAGCCACTATACCCGGCTGGAGTGCGGGTTTCTTTCGTTATAAGAAAGTGAAACCCATAATGAAAATGCATGGTAAGGTAACATAAGAACTCACGATAACAGGCAACTCTAGAAGTAATTCATGTGGAGATGATGGGCCAAAGATTGTTTGTTCTCCTGTAGATAACCATCTGTCCCTGTCCCTGTTAAGTGAGGACCACTTGCCTAATTGGCTGGTGATACCTGCTTTGTCATGGTTTCACTGTTTTCAGAATCTGCTGTTTTCCATTAGTCTATCTTTCTATCTGTTAATACCATTTTCTCTTGATTAGTATAGATTTTATTTATTTTATTTTATTATTATTTTTTTTTTCAAGACAGAGTTTCGCTCTTGTTGCCCAGGCTGTAGTGCAATGGCTCAATCTCAGCTCACTGCAACCTCCGCCTCCTGGGTTCCCCAAGTAGCTGGGATTACAGGCATGTGCCACCATGCCCAGCTAACTGTGTATTTTTTTTTTAATAGAGACAGGGTTTCTCCATGTTGGTCAAGTTGGTCTCGAACTCCCGACCTCAGGTGATCCGCCCGCCTCGGCCTCCCAAAGTGCTGGGATCACAGGTGTGAGTCACTGTGCCTGGCCTATTTATTTTATTATTATTTTTTTGAGATGGAGTCTTGCTTTGTTGCCCAGGCTGGAGTGCGGTGACGCAGTCTCGGCCCACTGCAACCTCTACCTCCTGGGTTCAAGCCCTTCTCCTACCTCAGCCTCCCGAGTAGCTGGGACTACAGGCGCCTATCACCATGCCTGGCTGATTTTTATATTTTTAGTAGAGACGGGGTTTCTCCATGTTGGCCAGGCTGGTCTCAAACTCCTGACCTCAGGTGATCTGCCTGCCTCAACCTCCCAGAGTGCTGGGATTACAGGCGTGAGCCACCGCGCCTGGCTGAAGACCCTCTCTCTTAACAAAAAAAGGCTTGGTTTGTGGGAGAACATGAGTATAGACAGAAAGTAAGAGTTGTGATGACCAAGTCATGGGATAAATGTTTGGAGTCCACAGTATCATGGGAACTTCTTAGGAATAAAGAATAAGCCTCCAGGGCTGTTAGTCTTACCTGTCCTCCTTTACATGTGTGGGATGTTTCAGGATTCTGTGGCCTTTGAGGATGTGGCTGTGAGCTTCACCCAGGAAGAGTGGGCTTTGCTGGATCCTTCCCAGAAGAATCTCTACAGGGATGTGATGCAGGAAACCTTCAGGAACCTGGCTTCTGTAGGTAAGGATGACAATATTACTTCCCAGTGAATTAGAGAACAAGTGTTTCTAGCTCATCAATGCTGTTCATTGATTTGGAACATGAACAGAAAATACTTTGATGAATAAATCAGACATGGCTACCATGTACCGTAAATACAGAATCTAATGATTTTTAAATAAATTCATACTAATTCTGGATCTGTGTTTTCTCTGGATCTGTGTTTTAGGAAAAACATGGAAAGTTCAGAACATGGAAGATAAGTATAAAAATCCCAGGAGAAATCTAAGGTAATTTTCTCTCACAAGACAAGACAATGCCTCTAGAAAATCTTAAAATGTGAGAAAATATTAAAAAGAAGCAAAAGAGCCGGGCGCAGTGGCTCACGCCTGTAATCCCAGCACTTTGGGAGGCCAAGGCGGGCGGATCACGAGGTCAGGAGATGGAGACCATCCTGGCTAACACGGTGAAACCCCGTCTCTACTAAAAATACAAAAAAAAAAAAAAAAACTAGCCGGGCGTGGTGGCGGGTGCCTGTAGTCCCAGCTACTCGGGAGGCTGAGGCAGGACAATGGCATGAACCCGGGAGGTGGAGCTTGCAGTGAGCCAAGATCACGCCACTGCACTCAAGCCTGGGCGATAGAGCGAGACTCCGTCTCAAAAAAAAAAAAAAAAGAAGCAAAAGAAATAAGCCCAGTATCAAATTTATGTATTCATAGAAAGTTTTCCTAAAAACATATGTTTAAATGTAGCATAGGCTGGGTTGGGCACTGTTGCTCATACCCAAAATCCCAGTCCTTTGGGGCGTTCAGACCAAAGGATTGCTGGAGGCCAGGAGTTTGAGGCTGCAGTGAGCCATGATGGTATCACTGCACTCCAATTTGGACAACAGGGTGAGTTGAGACCCCAGCTCAAAAAAAAAGATGCACATGTTTAGTATTTGTAAAATAGTTTACCTGAAAATAGGATTATGAAGCCCCATAGAAAAACTAATTTTTTAAAAATATATATACCCAGACCATCTTGCAGAGCATATAGTTCATTAATATTCAAACAATTCAGACAGAGCAGAAAGCTGACACTTTGCCGGGCAGTGTTAAAAATGCAAGTGCAATACTTGTTAATGAATATAAATCATGATTTTTTCTTCTTTTTTGAGACAAGAGTCTCACTCTGTCTCCCAGGCTGGAGTGGAGTGGTGTGGTTTCAGCTCACTGCAACTGCCACTGCTTGGGTTCGAGGTATTCTTGTGCCTTAGCATCCCAAGTAGTTGGGATTACAAGTGCACGCCGTCACATCCAGCCAATTTTTATATTTTTAGTAGAGACAGGGTTTTGCCATGTTGGCCAGGCTGATCTCAAACTCCTGGCCTCAAGCCATCTGCCCGCCTCAGCCTCCCATAGTGCTGGGATTACAGGCGTGACCCACTGCACCCAGCCAATATAGATCACTTTTTTTTTTTTGAGACAGACTTTCGCCCTTGTCACCCAGGCTAGAGCACAATGGCGCTATCTCAGCTCACTGCAACCTCTGTCTCTGGGGTTCAAGCGATTCTCCCACCTCAGCCTCCCAAGTAACTGGGATTACAGGCACCCGCCACCGTGCCCGGCTAATTTTTGCATTTTTAGTAGAGACAGGGTTTCACTCTGTTGGCCAGGATGGTTTCGAACTCATGACCTCAGGTGATCCGCCCACCTCAGCCTCTCAAAGGCGTGAGCCACTGCGCCCAGCCCTATACGTCACTTTTAATCAAACTGTTAATAATATGCTTCTCATTTTTCACTGAAGTCTTATGAGAGAGAAACTCTTTGAAAGCAAAGAAAGTCATCACTGTGGAGAAAGCTTCAACCAGATTGCAGATGACATGCTGAACAAGAAAACTCTTCCTGAAGTAACACCGTGTGAAAGCAGTGTGTGTGGAGAAGTTAGCATGGGTCACTCATCTCTTAATAGGCACATCAGAGCTGACACTGGACAGAAGTCTTCTGAGTATCAGGAATATGGAGAGAATCCATATAGAAATAAGGAATGTAAGAAAGCCTTCAGTTATCTTGACTCCTTTCAGTCACATGATGAAGCTTGCACTAAAGAGAAACCCTATGATGGTAAAGAATGTGCAGAAACCTTCATTTCCCATTCATGCATTCAAAGACACAGGGTGATGCACCATGGAGATGGACCTTATAAATGTAAGTTTTGTGGGAACGCTTTCTTTTTTCTCAATTTGTGTCTTATCCATGAACGAATTCACACTGCTGTGAAACCATATGAGTGTAAACAATGTGGTAAGACCTTGACTCGTTCCACTACCCTTCCAATACATGAAAGAACTCACACAGGAGTGAAAGCCGATGCATGTAAGGAATGTGGGAATGCATTCAGTTTTCCTAGTGAAATTCATAGACATAAAAGGTCTCACGCTGGAGAAAAACCCTATGAGTGTAAGCAATGTGGGAAAGTCTTCATTTCTTTCAGTTCCATTCAGTATCATAAGATGACTCACACTGGAGAGAAACCCTATGAATGTAAGCAATGTGGGAAAGCCTTTAGATGTGGCTCACACCTTCAAAAGCATGGAAGGACTCACACTGGAGAGAAACCCTATGAATGTAGGCAATGTGGTAAAGCCTTCAGATGTACCTCAGACCTTCAAAGGCATGAAAAGACACACACTGACGATAAACCCTATGGATGTAAGCAGTGTGGTAAAGGCTTTAGATGTGCTTCACAACTCCAAATTCATGAAAGGACACACAGTGGAGAGAAGCCCCATGAATGTAAGGAATGTGGAAAAGTATTCAAGTATTTTTCTTCTTTGCGTATACATGAAAGGACGCACACTGGAGAGAAGCCCCATGAATGTAAGCAATGCGGAAAAGCATTCAGGTATTTCTCTTCCTTGAATATACATGAAAGGACACACACTGGAGATAAGCCATATGAGTGTAAGGTCTGTGGCAAAGCCTTCACTTGTTCCAGTTCCATTCGATATCATGAAAGGACTCACACTGGGGAGAAACCCTATCAATGTAAGCACTGTGGTAAGGCCTTTATTTCCAATTACATTCGATATCATGAAAGGACTCACACTGGAGAGAAACCCTATCAATGCAAGCACTGTGGCAAAGCCTTTATTCGTGCCAGTTCATGTCGAGAACATGAAAGAACTCATACCATTAATATATGAGAAATCCTGTTAGTGGAAGAAATAGGAGAAGCTTTCTGTTGTCCCACTTCCTTTGAAACACGAGAAAAGAGAGTGGTGAAAGAACCTCTGGATAACTGCCTTTTGAATTGAGAAGAGAGACCTGCAAAAGGACAATAAAATCTAGAAGGACTTGGATGGTTCCGTAATACAATTCACCTATAGCCAATCTTGCATGAGATTTCAAAGGCACAGAAAAGGAAGGCATCAGTCACATATTAGAGGCAGCACACAGGAAAAGAGGTGTGTGGCTACCTGCTTCCAGCCCATTTTCCTGATTCTTTCACTTGTTAATCGAGAGTATCCCCCAAATCACTTGTCTCTGTTCCCCAGAGCTGTAGGTCTCCAGAGATGTCCCCAGGTGCTGCACATTAAAGATACATGCCCACTTTGCTATTTCTTCAGAAATGTTAAAATGTTTACCAGAGAACTAATAAATGTTGTTATGGCTGAAAATACTCCCTGATGCCCAACTCCTCTATAGATTGAGTTGGTTTAAGAGGTCTATGTATTGCAAGCATTGTTGTTTCTACGGATAGTGACCCTGTTCTTGATTAAACCAACTAGATGGGAGTTTGTTCCTCTGCTGCATTGTGCCGTGATTGGTCTCACCAAAGGCTTTTATGTGAGAAGAGCCACCTTGCTCTTATCAGGAAACTTCAAGCCTTTGCTGTTATTCACAACTGAATGTAATGTCTCCCTTCATTTTTAACTTTTTATGAGTATACCTGACTAAAAACACTAATGTGGTTTCCTGGCAACAAAGACTTTTGTTCATGTATTTTAGAAATAAGCTTATTAACTGTTTATAACAACTGCATACTAACAATTATTATTTTTTAATTAAGAAGCTATATTACAACATCCCATTAGCATCATGTATTAGATCAAGTTGATAGTGTTACCATGTTATCCCGTGGACACTGTGAGTCAGTGTTGCCATGTGGATGTCAGGCATATTTTTCCTCATGTAGATTTTACTTTTCATGCTTATATTCTTAGTTTTTATCTGGATCATAACTTTTTATTTATTCTAAACACCAAAGGTCATCTCATGTTCTTATGAGTGACTTCTGACCAAAAACCACCAGTGGCATAACTGTTGTCAAAGAGGGTGTAACATACTGTAGTAATGAATATGACCAAAAGCCATAGATGACTGTGAGATGTATGAGAATTACAAGGTAGTCACATTCGTGAGAAGAGCAAAATTTGGGGTATCTTTGTGATTTAAAGTGTTTTCTTCTGTCACATTTTGAAACATGGTTAAAGAATGAGTTATTTTTGTATTGATCCATCATGGTCACTGAGGAGCATCATCTCGCGTTGCAGGTGTATGACATGTGCCTGTTCAGGGTCAAAAGACTTGGCCTTCTGGTGAGGGAAGGCCAGCCATCAGACTTCTGGACCAGTTTTTGCCATACTATTCTCTAAATCCTGACATATTCCCTACAATTTATGGACATTGTTAACCATAACATACCTCAGTTAAAATATATAAATTCACTTCTCATCAAAGTATATACTATGATTTTATTCATTTTTTGTAGATGTGGAGTCTCCCTGTTTCCCAGGCTGGTCATTGACTCCTGATCATGTGATTCTCCCGTCTCCATCTCCCCAAGTGCTGGGATTACAGACATGAGCCACCGCAATCGGCTAGTACTTTTGTTTAAAAAATCACCTTGGCTGGGCGCGGTGGTTCACGCCTGTAATCCCAGCACTTTGGGAGGCCGAGGTGGGCGGATCACGAGGTCAAGAGATCAAGACCATCCTGGCTAACAAGGTGAAACCCCGTCTTTACTTAAAAATACAAAAAATTAGCCGGGCATGGTGGTGGGCGCCTGTAGTCCCAGCTACTTGGGAGGCTGAGGCAGCAGAATGGCGTGAACCCAGGAGTCAGAGCTTGCAGTGAGCTGAGATTGTGCCACTGCAGTCCAGCCTGGGTGACAGAGCGAGACCTCATCTCAAAAAAAAAAGAATTCACCTTGAGTCCTATGGTGCCAATATGTTTTTGAAAACTGAATTTCCTGTCCAGTAAGGAACAAAGTCAGCATCACTATTCCAATCAAGTCTTTCTTTCTCTGGTAACATGCTGTTGATGAAAACTTGTCAGGAACCCCCTTATGCTAATACTATGAAGCTAATGACATCATAGAAAAGTCACGCATGGAAAATCCAATCATTTCCTTTAAGGCGTCATGGGTGCTTCTCTTTACAAAAGCTTATTTGAGTCTCCCTAGAGTAAAAATCCCAGGTCCCAGCAGACATAGAAGCAATCACTGACTGACCAAACCTTAACTATGTGTGATGATATATGGAAAATACCTTGATTTGTGAGACATGATTTTTTTTTTTTTTTTTTTTGAGACAGAGTCTCACTCTGTCACCCAGGCTGGAGGACAGTGGCATGATCTTGGCTCACCGCAACCTCTGCCTCCTGGGGTCAAGTGATTCTCCTGCCTCAGCCTCCCAAGTAGCTGGAATCATAGGCACCCACCACCACACCTGGCTAATTTTTTTTTTTTTTTTTTTGAGATGATGTTGCTCTGTTGCCTAGGCTGGAGTGCAGTGGTGCGATCTCAGCTCACTGCAAGCTCTGCCTCCCAGGTTCACGCCATTCTCCTGCCTCAGCCTCTGGAGTAGCTGGGACTACAGGCGCCCACCACCACGCCCGGCTAATTTTTTTTGTATTTTTAGTAGAGACGGGGTCTCACTGTGTTAGCCAGGATAGTCTCCATCTCCTGACCTCGTGATCTGCCTGCCTCGGCCTCCCAAAGTGCTGGGATTACAGGCTTGAGCCACCGTGCCCAGCCAATTTTTTGTATTTTTAGTAGAGACAGGGTTTCACTGTGTTGGCCAGGCTGGTCTCAAACTCCTGACCTCATGTGATCCACCTGCCTTGGCCTCCCAAAGTGCTGGGATTACAGGCGTGAGCCACCATGCCTGGCCAAAAATTCTTATTTTAACTATCTGTGTCTTATTTTTGCACTTTTTCACAAGGCAAGGTCAAAAAGCAAAGGAAAAAATCCTTTTAAGATCAATGTACTTAGGTTGAAAATGTGTTTTTTCTCAGGAAAAACTTGTAATTTGATAATTAAAATCCTCAGTTTATATGCAGCATCACCAAATTTTCTTAAAATTACATATTTCAAATGTGAACTTAAGATATATGTTTTTCTCATTATTTACATTTTGCTTCCTACCTATAGGCCTTTTTTTTTTTTTTTTGAGACGGAGTGTCGCTCTGTTGCCTAGGCTGAATTGCAGTGGCACGATCTCGGCTCGCTGCAACCTCTGCTTCCAGGGTTCAAGTAAGTCTCATGTCACAACCTCCCAAGTAGCTGGCACTACAGACAAGCATCACCATGCCCAGTTAATTTTTGTATTTTTTGTAGAACTGGGGTTTCACCATGTTGGCCAGACTGGTCTCAAACTCCTGGCCTCAAGTGATCTGTCTGCCTGCCTCGGCCTCCCAAAGTGCTGGGATTACAGGCATGAGCCAACATGCCTGATTCCTCTAGGCCTTTTAAATCTTTTACTCATGATATTGGTCAGCCCACGGTCAAAATAATTAATAAAAGGTATACACAAAAATTCAACACCACAGTGAAAGTTAAATTCATTTGTTGAGAACCACTCATGCAACTCAGGTGTACACAGATAGACCTATGGCAACTGGTGAACAATTAAATGGCACAGAAGTGGCTGTGTGCGGTGGCTCATGCCTGTAATCCCGGCACTTTGGGTGGCCGAGGTGGGCGGATCACGAGGTCAGGAGATTGAGACCATCCTGGACAACATGGTGAAACCCCGTCTCTACTAAAATACAAAAAAGTAACCAGGCGTGGTGGCACATTCCTATAATCCCAGCTACTCAGGAGGCTGAGGCAGAGGAATCCCTTGAACCCAGGAGGCAGAGAGTGCAGTGAGCTGAGATTGTGCCACTGCACTCCAGCCTGGTGAAAGAACAAGACTGTGTCTCAAAATAAATAAATGGCACAGAAGTTGCAATAATGACCTCTACTGTGCAGTACTGTCTTGGCAGAGATACACAAGAACTCCAATAAGGCCCTCATATGATATGCAGAACTGCCTCAAACATCATGTGACCATAGACCTTTGCCAAGGATAGTCTTATGTTTACAACTCTGCACTGGCTTACCCAAAGATTCGACTGTGCTCATTTCTCAAGCCATTGTTTACTGAACATTCCTTGTAATGTATGAGGCAAAGACGATTGCCTAGGTGTAATTTCCTAATCATTGGGGTAGGTCTGGTTTCTGAGAGTCCAGTAGAGGAACTCATTCACAAAAATGGCTTTCTATAGTTTCTGCTTGATACTTCCTATTCTGCCATCTTTCCAGAATCCTCTCTCCGGACTTCATATACTAATACATCATTTCAGATCTCATTACAGAGGTCACCACCTCAAGACACTGTCTTCTTTCCCCCCCCCCCCCCGACCCCAACTTGAAACTCAAGGGCACACTCTCTCACCCATTACTCCTGTTTCATTTAGTGTATAGAATCTTTTCCACACACTTGTCAGAATCTGGAACATAAGGTTCACAGGGTTGATTGCTCTCTGTTTAACAAGGTAAAAAAGTTAAGTCATATAGGCCAGGTGCGGTGGCTCATGCCTGTTATCCCAGCATTTTGGGAGGCCAAGGCGGATGGATCACGAGGGCAGGAGATCGAGACCATCCTGGCTAACATGGTGAAACCCCATCTCTACTAAAAATACAAAAAACATTAGCCGGGCTTGGTGGCGGGTGCCTGTAGTGCCAGCTACTCGGGAGGCTGAGGCAGGAGAATCGCTTGAACCTGGGAGGCGGAGATTGCAGTAAGCTGAGACTGCACCACTGTACTCCAGCCTGGGCAACAGAGCAAGACCTTGTCTCAAAAATAAATAAATAACTAACTAACTAAATAAAATACTCCAACAAAGTCCTTTGAGCCATTTTCCAGAAAGGCAACGTCAGTGAAGCTCCCTCTTGTGGTGAGGGTAGCATTAACAGCCACACACTGTCGTGACTGGATTTCTCCAAATTGAACAGGGATCTAAGAGTGGAAAAACTCAAAATGTTTTTCCTGTGCATTCACACAATGCAATACCTCTGTGACCAAATATGTGGAGGATTTTCTCACACAGCAAACAAGCCATCCATTCTGCACTGAACACCACTTGAGTGTCCTTTAATTCACGTGTCCCCAACTCTGGGGCTACAGACGGATACCTGTCCATAGCCTGTTAGGAACTAGGCCACATAGCAGGACGTAAGCAGAAGTGAGTGAATGGTACTGCCTAAGCTCTGCCTCCTGTCAGAGCAGCAATGGTATTAGAGTTTCTTAGGGGCGAGAACCCATTGTGAACTGCACATGTGAGAGATCTAGGTTGCATGCTCCTTATGAGAATCTAATCCCTGATGATCTGAGGTGAAACAGTTTCATCAAAAAAATCATCTCCCCACCCTCATCTGTGAAAAAATTTTCTTCCACGAAACTGGTCCCTGGTGCCAGAAAGGTTGGGGACTGCTGCTGTAATGCATTTCCCACATTACCTACCCTCATAAAAAGTACAAAACTATCTCAGAAATTATCTGACTGGACTGAGTGCGGTGGCTCACACCTGTAATCCCAGCACTTTGGGAGGCCGAGGTAGGTGATCACCAGAGGTCAGGACTTTTGAGAGCAGCCTGGCCAAAAACACTGTCGCTACTAAAAATACAAAAATTAGCCAGGTGTGGTGGCACACACCTGTAGTCCCAGCTACTCAGGAAGCTGAAGCAGGAGAATTGCTTGAACCTGGGAGGCAGAGGTAAGCAGTGAGCCAAGATCACACCACTGCACCCCAGCCTGGGGGAAAAAAAGAAACTTTTTCTCAAAAAAAAAAAAAAAAGAAAAAAAAATTAACCATATATTCTGGTTTCCCAAGGACAGTCCTTGATTGTGACTTTTGTCCCAGTATAAGTTTTTGTTTTTGTGGTTTGTTTAGAAGAGGTTTCACTCTAGTTGCCCAGGCTGGAGTGCAATGGCATGATCTTAGCTCACTGCAACCTCCGCCTCCCAGTTCAATTGATTCTCCTTTCTCAGCTTCCCAAGTAGCTGGGATTACAGGTGCACGCCACCATGTCTGGCTAATTGTTTTGTATTTTTAGTAGAGACGGGTTCATTCACCATGTTAGCCAGGCTGGTCTCCAACTCCTGATCTCAGGTGATCCGCTCGACTGGGCCTCCCAAAGTGCTGGGACTTCTGATGTGAACCACCACTCACCCAGTCTGTTTTTTTGTGTGTGTGTTTGTGTGTGTGTGGTTTTTTTGTCTTATTTTTTTTTTTTTAGGTTTTTTTGAGACAGAGTGGCACTCTGTTGCCCAGGCTGGAGTGCAGTGGTACAAATCTTGGCTTACTGCAACCTCCGCCCCCCAGGTTCAAGTGATGCTCATGTGTCAACCTCCCGAGTAGCTGGGACTATAGGCATGTGCCACCATGCCTGGTTAATTTTTGGTATTTTTAGGAGAGACAGGGTTTCACCATATTGGCCAGGCTGGTATCAAACTCCTGACCTTAAGTGATCTGCCCACCTTAGCCTCCCAAAGTGCTAGGATTACAGGCGTAAGCCACTGCACGTGGCCCCTGCATGCTAATAAGTAGCTATCTGTGACCTCTCTCCGTTGAACATGCTCACCATCTGGCAATCTGCACAGTGTGATCTGCATGCATGCGTGGGCCCAAAGCCCGTTTTATGAACTTCTTTCCTGTAGCCCTTGCTATATATTGAATTTAGTCTCCCACCAAATTCATACTTTGAATCTCTATACCCCAACATGATGTCATTTGAAGATGAGCACTTCAGGAACATAATTTGGGTTACATAAGGTCACAAGGTTGGACTCTCACGGTGGCATTAGTGACTTCCAGTGAAGGCTGGACACAGTGGCTCACACCTGTAATCCCAACACGTGGGGAGGCCAAGGCGGGTGGGAAGAGAGGGAGAAAACACTCACTCTTTGTTCCATGTGAGGGTATAGCAAGAAGGTATCTATATCCCAGCCAGGAACTTTGTCTTTACCAGGAATCATATTGCCTGGCAGCTAGATTTTAGATATCTCATGCTGGAGAAATGTTTAAAAAATAATGTCTGCTGTTTGAGAAACTCAGCCCATGGCATTTCATTAGCACAACCTGAGCTAAGTCACCCCAATGGCCTCATTTTCCTATGTTAACCATACATCATTGTAGGACTGCAGCATATGTATCTACCTGAAACGGCCTCGTTATCTTCCACTTTTGCCTAACACACTGCATCTTTACATGTTATTGAGACTTCTGTTTTGGACAGAGATCAGGAAGGAAGAGTATAACACTCAAAAGTATAGTTAAGTGAGATAAATTATTATTTAAAATAGAGAACCAATAGCACTACAGGGCACCTGTGATGTACCCACAATACCCACAGGAGGAGCAGTCCACCAACAGCAGAGAGCAAAGCACATCACTAGGCCTGAAGCAGAGACAAGATGGAGCTGTTATCAGACCCCAGGAACAACCTGAGCTTTAGCAGAGGATGATTCAGCAGGAGCAGAGGAAAGGATGACTGCCAACCCCTCAGAACAGGAAGGTGGCAGCCAACGGACTAGAGGTCCTGATTTTCTCTCCTATTACCTGCTTTCCTGCCAGCACCTCCCATGAGTTGGGCCAACCGAAAGCCAGAGGCTATGGGAACCTGACTGCTGTGGTACTTGGAAGTCAGCTTCCGGGACCACAGAGCAGGGTAGGTAAAGAATGTGGACCTCCCTGGCTAGGTGCAGTGGCTCACGCCTATAATCCCAGCACTTTGGGAGGCTGAGGCAGGCGGATCACGAGGTCAGGAGATGGAGACCATCCTGGCTAACACGGTGAAACCCCATCTCTACTAAAAGTACAAAAAATTAGCTGGGCATGGTGGTGGGTGCCTGTAGTCCCAGCTACTCAGAAGGCTGAGGCAGGAGAACGGCGTGAACCCGGGAGGCAGAGGTTACAGTGAGCTGAGATTCCGCCACTGCACTCCAGCCTGGGCAACAGAGCGAGACTCCATCTCAAAAAAAAAAAAAAAAAAGAATGTGGATCTCCAAGACCCAAATGAGTAATGACGGCAATCATTCAAAGTGGGGTTTGGTCTGAGAAATTAGCTAATTTTGTAACACATAAGATAATATCTGATGGGGTTAGTGATTATGCCTCTCTGAACTATGGCCAGATGTACTCTTGCACCCAAACTTAGATGAGATTTTTCACATAATGAATCCTCACCATCTGTACATGAGCTGAACCAAAATACTGTATAGGAGCAGTGAGACGGAACTGCTCCCAGGTTATAGATATTGGTCTGTAGTCCTCAGTCAGAATTCTAAATCAAACTCACTTTTTTTTTTTTTGAGACAGAGTTTTACTCTTTTTGCCCAGGCTGGAGTGCAATGGCACGATCTCGGCTCACTGCAACCTCTGCCTCCCAGGTTCAAGTGATTCTCCTGCCTCAGCCTCCTGAGTAGCTGGGATTACAGGTATACACCACCACCCTGGCTAATTTTGTATTTTTTTTTTTTTTTGAGACGGAGTCTCGCTCTGTCGCCCGGGCTGGAGTGCTGTGGCCGGATCTCAGCTCACTGCAAGCTCCGCCTCCCGGGTTTACGCCATTCTCCTGCCTCAGCCTCCGGTGTAGCTGGGACTACAGGTGCCCGCCACCTCGCCCGGCTAGTTTTTTGTATTTTTAGTAGAGACGGGGTTTCACCGTGTTAGCCAGGATGGTCTCGATCTCCTGACCTCGTGATTTGCCCGTCTCGGCCTCCCAAAGTGCTGGGATTACAGGCTTGAGCCACCGCGCCCGGCCTTAATTTTGTATTTTTAGTAGAGATAGGGTTTCTCCATTTGGGTCAGGCTGGTCTTGAACTCCCAATCTCAGGTGATCCACTCGCCATGGCATCCCAAAGTGCTGGGATTACAGGAGTGAATCACTGCGCCTAGTCCAAACTCAATTTTATCGTCTAACAAACTTTTTTTTTCATTAGTTCAGATCAGTAATGTAAAAGAAACAATTAGAATCTTTTTTTTTTTAGACAGAGTCACGCTCTTGTTACTCAGGCTGAAGTGCAATGGCACGATCTCAGCTCACCGCAACCTCCGCCTCCCACGTTCAAGTGATTCTCCTGCCTCAACCTCCTGAGTAGCTGGGATTACAGGCACCTGCCACCATGCCCACCTAATTTTTTGTATTTTTAGTAGAGACAGGGTTTCACAATGTTGGCCAGACTGGTCTCAAACTCCTGCCCTCAGGTGATCCACCTGCCTTGGCCTCCCAAAGTGCTGGGATTACAGGCGTGAGCCACTGAGCCCAGCCGACGGAATCTCTTTATTACCATCTCACTAACAAGTAAACACCACGCAATAAGAAATTTAAAACAAAGGGAAAAGTGTCATGTAACACATGGACCCAGAACCTACCAGTCAGCAATATCTAACTGCATTTTGTCTGTCACAGCCAACTTTATCAAAGAGGTATCATAGAAAGATTTTTTTTTTTTTTTTACAGAGTCTCACTCTGTTGCCCTAGCTGGAGTGCACTGGCACAATCTTGGCTCACTGCATCCTCCGCCTCCCGGGTTCAAGCAATTCTCATGCCTCAGCCTCCTGAGTAGCTGGGATTACATGTGCCTGCCACTATGCCTGGCTAATTTTCATATTTTTAGTAGAGACGGGGTTTCATCATGTTGGCCAGGCTGGTCTTGAACTCCTGACCTCAAGTGTTCTACGTGCCTCGGCCTCCCAAGGTGCTAGGATTACAGGTATGTAATCAGCCACCACACCCAGCCCATAGATATTTGATACAGTATTTGATTTTGATTTTTGTAAGTTTTGGGGTTGGTTTTTTTTTTTTTTCTTTCTTTTTGAGTCGGAGTCTTGCACTGTCACCCAGGCTGGAGTGTAGTGGTATGATTTCGGCTCACTGCAAGCTCCACCTCCCAGGTTCAAGCAATTCTCCTGCCTCAGCCTCCCGAGTAGCTGTAATGAGAGGCGTGCACTGCCACACCTGGCTAATTTTTTGTATTTTTACTAGAGAAGGGGTTTCACTATGTTGGCCAGGTTGGTCTCGAACTCCTGACTTCGTGATCCGCCTACATCGTCCTCCCAAAGTGCTGGGATTACAGGCGTGAGCCACCGCATCCAGCCTGTGGTTGGTTTTCTAACTCGTGTTTGCATTTCCTCTTGGCTGAATTTATTTCTGGGATATCTTTTTTGTTTGTTTTTTTTTCTGTGCAGGCTCCTCTTTTAGTTTAGGTACAATGTGTTTCTTTTCATTAAGGATCATCTGGATGTGGCAGAGGAAGTTCATGTATGGGTTCCTTTGCCCATGGACTCTGTTAAGTCAGGTGGCCCATCATGAGCGCTTTGTTCCCTGGGATGTGCTCAATGATCACAAAATCTACATCCAAATCCTTTAAGTTCAGCATGACCCTGCATTTTAATGCAAATTTTAGTACTATTTTTGGGACACTGACTCTGAGTCCAGCCCCAACGTTTGGCCTGGGTACACCTACCAACTCCACATTTCTAAAAATGGAATGGCATACATCATTTCTGTTGGGAGCATCTTTCAGATACTTGGTGGCTTTTCATATAAGCATACCCTTAATGGCCTGGGCACTTCCATGGGAGTCCTTAACATGAACATAAGGATTTAAACCTCCTGATTTGCATAATTTTGTGGGGTATTCTGGGTCATAGTGAGCTACTTTTACAAATCACCTTAGACTACATAGAAGAAAAGGTATTCGTTGGTTTTTAAAGGAAACTAATTTTTTCATCCTAATTTTACAATTTTTTTCTTCTTTTTTTTTTAGTTTTTTGGAGATGGAGTCTCGCTCTGTTGCCCAGGCTGGAGTGCTGTGGCATGATCTCAGCTCATTGCAACCTCCACCTCCCAGGTTCAAGTGATTCTCCTGCCTCAGCCTCCCGAGTATCTAGGATTACAGGTGCATGCCACTACAAATGGCTAATTTTTGTATTTTTAGTAGAGGCAGGGTTTCACCATGTTGGCCAGGCTGGTCTCCAACTCCTAACCTCAAATGATCCACGCACCTTGGCCTCCCAAAGTGCCCAGCCCTAATTTTACAATTATTAATAGTTCCTTTAATTCCAAGCCAGGCATGGTAGCTGGCAGCTGTAGTGTGAGCTACTTGGAAGGCTGAGGTGGAAGGATGGCTTGAGCTCAGGAGTTTCTGGCTTTAGTGCACCATGATGACACCAGTGAATACCACTGCACTCCAGCCTGGGCCACAACAAAGCCCATTCTCTTCTTTTTTTTTTTTTTTTTTTTTTTTTTTCAGATGGAGTTTCGCTCTTGTTGCTCAGGCTGGAGTGCAATGGCGCGATCTTGGCTCACCGCAACCTCCACCTCCTGGGTTCAAGAGATTCTCCTGCCTCAGCCTCCTGAGTAGCTGGGATAACAGGCATGCATCACCACACCAGCTAATTTTGTATGTATGGATGGATTTATTTATTTATGAGACGGAATCTCGCTCTGTCGCCCAGGCTGGAGTGCAGTGGCGCAATCTCGGCTCACTGCAAGCTCTCCTCCCAGGTTCACGCCATTCTCCTGCCTCAGCCTCCCGAGTATCTGGGACTACAGGCACCCGCCACCACTCCCGGCTAAGTTTTTGTAATTTTTAGTAGAGACAGGGTTTCACCGTGTTAGCCAGGATGGTCTTGATCTCCTGACCTCACGATCTGCCCACCTCGGCCTCCCAAAGTGCTGGGATTACAGGTGTGAGCCACTGCACCTGGCCTAATTTTGTATTTTTAATAGAAACGAGGTTTCTCCAGGTTCGTCAGCCTGGTCTCGAACTCCCGATCCACCTGCCTCGGCCTCCAAAAGTGCTGGGATTAGAGGCGTGAGCCACCGCACCTGGCTGGCAAAGCCCATTCTCTTAAAACAACAACAAAAAAATGTATTTGTGGTTAGAATGTTTTTATTTATGACATTAGTTAACAAAAAAGTTACTTTAAAAAAAGATTAGAAACAGCCGGGCGCGGTGGCTCACGCCTGTAATCCCAGCACTTTGGGAGGCCAAGGCGGGCGAATCACCTTAGGTCGGGAGTTCGAGACCAGCCTCAACATGGAGAAACTCTGTCTCTACTAAAAATACAAAATTAGCCAGACGTGGTGGTGCATGCCTGTAATCCCAGCTGCTTGGGAGGCTGAGGCAGGAGACTTGCTTGAACCTGGGCGGCAGAAGTTGCGGTGAGCCGAGATCACGCCATTGCCCTCCAGCCTGGGAAACAAGAGTGAAACTCCGTCTCAAAAAAAAAAAAAA
>NC_045454.1:40982384-41038626 GCF_002776525.5 Piliocolobus tephrosceles
GCTTGCATTGATCTGAGATCCGGCCACTGCACTCCAGCCCGGGCGACAGAGCGAGATTCCATCTCAAAAAAAAAAAAAAAAAAAAGAAAATTAGAAACAAACTCTGAAAGGAAGTTGAATACAATACACAGTGTATACCATAGCCAACAATTCCCCATAGGGTACTGCTGAATAGGAACTTCAGATTTAGGTCCTTCCAAGGCAGTGAGTCTGACTATGATACCTCTGTTGTTTCTACTCCATAATAAAGAACAAATCATTGATAATACTGTGAATTGGAGAAAAAGAGTTAATGTTTGGAGATTTGGCAAAGAAATTGAAATTTTCCTAACATTACTGCAAGAGTTAGGCTAGGGTCACAGGGTTGAGGATTTGAGACCCTGCATCCCATACATGAGGAAAATGCAGGGAGAAACCAGTCCCCATGGGCAGTGTAAAGAAATTAAAAGCAGCAATTGGACCGAAGTGTTTGTAGTGCACTAAGGTTCTACCTAAGGAAGCGAAATACAACTAAAATGCAATTCTTCTAAATTTCTCTGGTAACTACAAACCATGACTGGGTGATTCTCATTCATAAATCGCCATATGCTCAAGCTGTTTAATTTTTAACAGTGCCTCAGTTTAATTTTTTTGTTGTTGTTTACCTATATATTAGAAAGGATATTACAAAGGATATAGATGAACAGCCAGATGATGAGAATGATAGAGCAAGATGTGGAGCTGGGGGATAGAGAGCCTCCCTGCTGTCTCTGGGCGTACCACCATCCCAGCCTTGCCATGTGTTCAGCAACCCAGAAGTTCCCTTTTTTTTAGAGACAGAGTCTCGCTGTGTCGCCCAGGCTGGAGTGCAGTGGTGTGATCTCGGCTCACTGCAAGCTCCGCCTCCCGGGTTCACGCCATTCTCCTGCTTCGGCCTCCCGAGTAGCTGGGACTGTAGGTGCCTGCCACCACACCCGGCTAATTTTTTGTGTTTTTAGTAGAGACGGGGGTTTCACCGTGTTAGCCAGGATGGTCTCGATCTCCTGAGCTCGTGATTCACCCGCCTCAGCCTCCCAAAGTGCTGGGATTACAGGCGTGAGCCACCGTGCCCGGCCCAGTTTAATTTTTAACAGGAAAAGAAAGTACTGGGGGCCCCACGGACCGCAGTTTCTCCCATACGAACCCTACACCCAAGGCAGAACTCTCCTTATGTCAAGTGTGGCCCCCGCACAAAATCTGGGAAGACGCGAGGTTGCGGGTGCGGAGCCGCCCAGAGAGGGCTCTGGGGCTGCAATCGCCAGGCAGGGACGGGACGGGAGGGCCAGGGTCCCGGCTGCTGGACCAACCCCACCTTGCGGCCGAACTGTGACAGAACTCGGGTCCCAAACCCCCAAGTTGCCTGCAGGGGACCTGGGGTCCTGTCACAGCCGGTTCTGGCCGTTTCCAACCAGCCCCTGCCAGGTCTCGGGTAGCTGGCCCCGAACACTCACCATTTCCAGGCTTCCACGTGTCCTGGCTTCTTCTCTAGGGCTCCGGTGACTAGTGCAGGTCACAATGCAGGCGACAAAGCGACAGAAGTTGTGGCGTAGGGACCTGCTCCCTTTCACAGCGGGAAAGGCTGGATTCCAACCTCAGTGGCAGGATCAGATCACCAAGGTAAGAGCGGAACGCGTCCCCACCTTCCCAGGATGGACAGTTGGCAGGGCCCCGCCCCAGCGCTCCTGATTGGACAGGGGTCCAGGCCCCCATTCCCTCCTCCAGGAGTGACAGTAGAAGCCCTGGGTAACTGGACCTGCGGAGTGGGAAGGGTTCTAGCCACCATCTAAGGGCCAGCTCCCTCCCTACAACTTGGTCATTGGATATTTTCATTTTAGTGAAATTTGCTCCCAATTTTTAGACAGGGCAATTTTTCCTTACTCAAAGTGGTGTTCCTGCTCCTTTGGTCTCCAATGGGGTTACTAGTGTGTACTGGGAATTCCAGACTCAGTGTCCAGCGGAGCAATCTCGTCACCTCAGAACCCGAGGGGAACCAAGACCAGGCCAGGCATGATTGGACCAGGAGGGAGAGGCAGGTGTCCTTCAGGGGGTGGCAACTGGGGATGAGACATGGCCAAGGCTTTCTCTCATAGCCCCCATCCCCTCCTCACAGTGTGGAAACGCTCCCTCCTTCCAGACCTTCACATTCACCAGCAGGAAACTCTTACCAGGTGACACTCTAAGCTTCTGAGCTAAACAGTCAACTTCATAAATGGTTTCTCCAGGCGAGGTCCAAACCTTTCTGTCTCTGAACCTGACCTTCACAGATTTTCTTCATATATACAGATAACCGTCTGACCCCAGGAACCCTCTGCATGTCAGAACCAAAACACTTCCCAAATATGGCCCCAGGCTCCAGAGGTCCAACCACAGGAGGGACAGCACCCTGCCAAGGGCATCTGCACGTGAGTCTCCTGCTTTTCAGGGCTCTGCAGCTTATCAGAATCCACACTTCTGGAGCTACTCCGAGCAGCTGGAGGCCACTTGCAGAATAGGTTGGGCCGCCCAGGAAGCACCCATGGAAGCTCCATTTCCCTCCCTCTGCAGCCTCCATACTGGCCTCAGCCTGTTACCCCCTGCAAATTCACAGTGGTACCAGAAGGGAGGGACCGTGGATAGGTGGGGGGAGAGGCTACTCGAACCGTTGGCAGGCCAGGCCTTTCAACAACTACCTGGGAGGCCAAGTGCCATGGCTCAAGCCTGTAATTCCAGCACTACAGGATGTCAAGGTGGGAAGATTGCTAACAACCCAGAGTTCGAGACCAGCCTGAACAAGGTAAAACCCCACCTCTACAAAAAATACAAACATTATCTGGGTGTGGTGTCACATGCCTGTAGTCCTAGCCACTTGGGAGACTGAGATAGGAAGATCACCTGAGCCCAGGGAGGTCAAGGCTGCAGTGAGCCATGATCCCACCAGGGCACACCAGCCTGCGTGACAGAGTAAGACTGTCTACAAAAGCTATTAAAAGACAAATTTTAAAAGAATTTTAAAAATTAGCTGGCTAAGGTGGCCTGTGCCTGTACTTCCAACTACTGAAGAGGCTGGTAGGGCCAGGCACAATGCCTCAGACCTATAATCCCAGCACTTTGGGAGGCCGCAACAGGAAGACTGCTCGAGCACAGGAGTTCAAGACCAGCCTGGGTCACATGGCAAAACCTCATCTCTACCAATAATACAAAAATTAGCCAAGTGTGGTTGCAAGCACCTGTGGTCCCAGCTACTCAGAAGGCTGAGGCTGGAGGAGCCCAAGAGTTCAAGGTTATAGTGAGCTATGATTGCACCACTGCACTCCAATCTGGGTCACAGAGGGAGACTTTCTTTAAAAATGAATACCCATGAGGAGAGTGAAAGCTATGAACAATTCACCAGTGGCAACAGGTCTCCTTCCTGTATGTGTATAATACCTGAGTTTACTTACTGTAGTTCTCAATGAGTTACATTCCACCTTTTGGAGTTACCACAATTTTTGTATTTAACTTTTTTGTATTACTTTGACCAGGGTCTGATTTGAATAAAAGGTTTAAGAGGCCTGTAGAGGCCGGGCACGGTGGCTTACACCTGTAACCCCAGCAGTTTGGGAGGCCAAGGTGGGCGGATCATGAGGTCAGGAGATCGAGACCCTCCTGGCCAACAATGGTGAAACCTTTCCTCTACTAAATATACAAAAATTAGCTGGGCGTGGTGGTACATGCCTGTAATCCCAGCTACTCAGGAGGCTGAGGTAGGAGAATTGTTTGAACCAGGGAGTTGGAGGTTGCAGTGAGCCGAGATTGCGCCACTGCACTCCAGTCTGGCGACAGAGACTGTCTCAAAAAGGTGCGGGGGCAGTGGGGGGGAAGAGGCCTATAGAAAGGGAGACATGTAAATAAAGAGAAAGAATATAACTTATAACTTAGGTTCATATTCCCAATTACTACACCTCTTACATAAAATTTGGTGCTTTGCAAATAAAGTGAGTGCTGATTTTGTGGGATCAGACATAAATAGCAAGTGTTCTTAATCACATATAATCAACCATAAATAAGAATAAACTGAGGCATTACAAAAAACACTCAAAATTCCCAGATTAAGAGCAAGGTGCTTTTTCTCACATGAAAGTCCTGGGTGACACCAGTCACTACACAATGCAGGAGAGAAACAAGCTCCCATCTAGTTGGTTTTCAGGGAAGCATAGTAAATGTCAGGCTGAATCATGAACAGGGTCACTGCCACTAGAACAATGCTTGCAAAAGAGTATAGACCTTAACTCACTCTATAGATTAGGGAGTTGACCATCAGAGTATTTCCAACCATGACAGTTTGAATTAGTTCTCTGGTAATCATTTACTAATATCTGAAATAAAAAAGCCAACTGGAAATGTACCTTTAATGTGAATCATCTGGCAACATCTCTGGAGAATTACAACTCTGAGAAAAGGAAAGTCAAGGATTTGGAGAATACTCTTAATTTGCAAGCAAGAAGAATCAGAAAAAATGGGCTGAAGCAGGTGGCCACACACTGCTCTCCCTGTGTGATGCCTCTAATATGTGACTGACACCTTCCTTGTCTGTGCCTATGAAATCTCATTAAGATGGGCTATAAGTGGCAGGGTGCAGTGGCTCACACCTGTAATCCCAGCACTTTGGGAGGCCGAGGTGGGTGGATCACTTGAGATCAGGAGTTTGAGACCAGCCTGGCCAACATGGTGAAACCCCATCTCTAAAATTAGCAGGGCATGATGGTGGTTGCCTGTAATCCCAGCTACTTGGGAGGCTGAGGCAGGAGAATTGCTTGAACCCGGGAGGCAGAGGTTGCAGTGAGCTGAAATCATGCCACTGCACTCCAGCCTGGGCAACAGAGCAAGACTCCATCTAAAAAATAAAAAAATTAAAAAAAGATTGGCTATAGATGAATTGTATCAGAACCATCTAAATATCTAAATACATCCAGATTTAATTGTCCATTCACCGGTAGCTCTTCTCAACTCAGAAATCAATTATCTCATAGGTCCTTTCCCTACTCTTTTTCTGTGTTTCAAAGGAATTGGGATAACTGAATGCATATTAACAGAATGTATCTCTTCATGTCACTGACAGGAACTGGAACAAATGAAAGCTTTGCCACATTGCTTGTTGTTTATTCATAGGGCTTTTTGCCAGTGTGTGTCCTTTCACGTCTACAAAGGGAACAAGAAAAACTGAATACCTTCCCACATTCCTTACATTCATAAGGCTTCTCCCTAGTATAGTTTCTTTTTATGATGTAGAAAGGAACCAGAACTATAGAATGATTTCCCACATTCCTTACATTCATAAGGCTTTTTTCCAGTATGAGTTAGTTCATGTATTCGAAGGCTACTCCAATAACGACAGACTTTACCACACTGTTTACATTCATAGGGTTTCTCCCCAGTGTGAGTCCTTCCATGTATTCAGAGGCTTGAGGCACATCTGAAAGATTTCCCACATTGCTTACACTCATAGGGTTTCTCTCCAGTGTGAGTCATTTCATGATATCGAATGGAACTGGGTAAATTAAAGCCTTTGCCACATTGCTTACACTCATAGCGTTTCGCTCCAGTGTGACTCAACTGATGATATCGAAAAGAAATGGGAGAAATATAGGCTTTCCCACATTGCTTACATTCATGGTGCTTCCTTCCGGTGTGACTCCCTTGATGACGTTGAAAGGCACTGAAATAAATGAAGGCTTTCCCACATTGCTTGCATTTATACCGTTTCTCTCTAGCGTGAGATTTTTCACATGCTTGAAATGAACTGGGAGAATGAAAGACTTTTCCACATATCTTAGATTTATGGGATCTCTCTCCAGTATTCATGTGTCTAGAAAAGCTTCTAAGATGAGAAAATCCTTTGCCATGTTGTTTATGTTTGTAGCATTTTTTACCTATGTGTGTCCTTTTATGTTTCTGAAGGGAACTGGAAAAACCAAATACCTTCCCACATTCCTTACATTCATAAGGCTTCTCTTTTCTGTGACTCCCTTCATGCTTTTGAAAGGATGTAGGATTATCAAATGCCTTCCCACATTCCCTGCATTCATATGTCTTCACTCTAGTGTGGACCCTTTTATGATTTTGAAAGAAATTGGAACTATAGAATGATTTCCCACGGTTCTTAAATTCATAAGGCTTTTTTCCAATATGAGTTAGTTCATGTATTCGAAGGCCACTCCAGTAACGACAGACTTTACCACACTGTTTACATTCATAGGGTTTCTCCCCAGTGTGAGTCCTTCCATGTGTTCGAAGGTGCGAGGCAGATCTGAAAGCTCTCCCACACTGCTTACATTCATAGGGTTTCTCTCCAGTGTGAGTCATTTCATGATATCGAATGGAACTGGGCAAATTGAAGCCTTTGCCACATTGCTTACACTTATAGCGTTTTGCTCCAGTGTGACTCAATTCATGACACTGAAAAGCAGTGGAAGAAATATAGGCTTTCCCACATTGCTTACACTCATAGGGGTTCTCTCCAGTGTGGCTCCTTTGATGACGTTGAAAGGCATTGAAATAAATGAAGGGTTTTCCACATTGCTTGCATTTATAGCATTTTTCTCTAGTGTGAGATCTTTCACATGTTTGAAATGAACTGGGAAAATGAAAGACTTTTCCACAAATCTTACGTTTATGAAGTATCTCTCCAGTATGTATCTTCATGTGCCTAGGACAGCGTCTATGAAAAGATCCTTTCCCACGCTGTTTACATTCATAGGGTTTTTCAGTGTGTGTCCTTTCATGTCTCTGAAGGGAAGTGGAAAAACTGAATACCTTCCCACATTCCTTACATTCATAAGGCTTCTCTTTTCTGTGACTCCTTTCATGTTTTTGAAAGGATATGGGATTACCAAATGCTTTCCCACATTCCTTGCGTTCATAAGGTTTCTCCCTAGTGTGGATCCTTTTATGATTTAGAAGGAAACCGGAACTATAGAATGATTTACCACATTCCTTACATTCGTAAGGCTTTTTTCCAATGTGAGTTAGTTCATGTACTCGAAGGCCACTCCAATAACGATAGACTTTACCACACTGTTTACATTCATAGGGTTTCTCCCCAGTGTGAGTCCTTCCATGTATTCTGAGGCTTGAGGCACATCTGAAAGCTTTCCCACATTGCTTACATTTATAGGGTTTCTCTCCAGTGTGAGTCATTTCATGACATCGAATGGAATTGGGCAAACTGAAGCCTTTGCCACACTGCTTACACTCGTAATGTTTCACTCCAGTGTGACTCAATTGATGATATCGAAAAGAAGTGGAAGAAATATAGGCTTTCCCACATTGTTTACGCGCATAGGATTTCTCTTTAGTGTGAGTCCTTTGATGGTATTGAAAGGCACAGAAACTAATAAAGGCTTTCCCACATTTCTTACATCCATAAAATTTCCCACCAGTGTGAAGCATTCTATGTCTGTGATAGAAACCAAAAAAATGGTATGTCTTCCGAGAACCCTTACATGCATGATGCTTCCCTCCTCTGTGCATTCTTTCATGTGTTTGAAAGGAAGATACGTTATTAAATGCTTTTTCACATTTCTTACATTTGTAAGGTTTCTCTACACTGTGAGTCCTTGCATGCATTTGAAGTTCTGAGGTGCATCCAAAGGGTTTTCCAGATTGTTTACATTCATAGGGATTCCCTCTAGAGTGAGCTCTTTTATGTCTATGAAAAGAAATGGAAAAACTAAATGCCTTCCCAGAATCCTTACATTCACAGAGTTTTTTTCCAGTGTGTGCAATTACATGTCTGCGAAAGTAGGGAAGGTAGCTGAAGGCTTTCTTACAGTATGTACATTTATATAGCTTCTGTCCATATTCCTGATACTCATATGGCTTGTGTCCAGTGTCAGCTCTGGTGTGCTTATTAAGGGATAAATGACCCATGCCGACCTCACACACATTCCTTTCACATGATTCCACTCCAGTTTTCTTCTTCAGCATGTCATCCAGAACCTGGGTCAAAATTTCTCCACGCTGATGACCTTCACTTTCAAATAGTCTCTCTTCCATAAGACCTCTGTGAAAAATGAAAAGTACATTTAATGGGTTTATCAGTGATCTTTATATTCATTCACAAGTCTTACACTTGCATTTTTAACATGATCCAGCAAAGTGTAGGTTTTCTACTCTGTCTGAATTGTTTGAACATGAATGGACCACATGGTCTACAAGATGGCCCAGCCATATCTATTATCAAAAAATATTGATATGGGGCTTGATACTATTTCCATGTAAACTACTGTACAAATACAAAACCTCTTTGTCTTTTAATTTTGTTTCTGAGTGAGAATCTTGCCCTGTTGTCCAGGCTACAGTCCAATGATGTCATCATGGCTCAGTGTAGCCTCAGACTCCTGGGCTCATGCAATACTCTGGTCTGAACCTCCCCATCCCAAAGGGCTGATTATAGGCTGGACACCATGGCTTATGCCTATGTCACAAATAAATGCATGTTTTTAGAGAAAATATTCTAAGAATAAATACAATGGAACTCAAGCTTTTTTGTTTGTTTCCTTCTTTTTAACATTTCCTCCCATTCTAAAATTTTCTAGAGACAGTGCTTTGTCTTGTGAGTGCAGATTACCTTTGGTTGCTCCTGGGATTTTTGTACTCATTTTCAATGTTCTGGTCTTTCCATTTCTTCCCTAAAATACAGACACAGATACACAGGCCTGAATTAGTATAAAATTACGAAATAATTATTTGATTCTATGTTTACGATACACTGCAACCATTCCTCATTTATTCATCAAAGTATTGCCTGTCCATATTCCAAATTACTCAACAGAACTGATGAATGAGAAACACTTCTCTAATTCACTGAGGGACTAGTGTTGTCACCCTTACCTATAGAGGCCAGGTTTCTTAAGGTTTCTTGCATCACTTCTTGGTAGAGATTCTTTTGGGAAGGATCCAGCAAAGCCCACTCTTCTGGAGTGAAGTTCACAGCCACATCCTCAAAGGCCACTGAGTCCTGAAACATCCCACATGTGTAGAGAAGGATGGGTGAGACTGATAACACTGGACATCTATATCCTATTCCTAAGAAGTTCTCACAATGCTGTGGACTCCAAAGATTTCATTACTTGGACATCAGACCTCTTACTCTCTGCCTATACTCACTTTCTTCCATAAAGCAATTCTGATGCTACAATTTAACCAAGGGGTAAACCACAGCAGAATAGGAAAATGTATGAGTTTCTGGTGAATCCACATAAAAAGGTGTGCTGTCTGGGCTGCCCCTAATGTCTGTTTGTAGTGTGGCTCTGTAGTGCCTGCTGTAACGAAGTCCTGTGAATTCGCATGCAGAAAAAAGTTAACATAAGGAGTGTTGAGGCTGTGTATCCTTGAAAATGTCTGTTCCCAAATTTAAAATTTGATGATATCTTGGAAGTAGATTTTGTTCTAAATACCAATGACAGAAACAAACAACTGGATTTTGTGAGCGGTCCATCAATCTAACTAATAAGACAGTTATAAATAACTAAAAAACAAAAACAAAAACAAAAAACCTAACCCATGAGAAGAAGTGATTCTGGGGATCTCTGCTTGGGTAATAAAGCCTAAACTGTAACCAAATTGCTCATAGCTGAATGTCAACAAGGTTGAGAATTAAAACCCCAGGGTGCCCAATCGTAACAAAAAGGCAAATATTTATCAAACATAAAAACATTTGTGTGAACAGGTGTGGTGGCTCATGCCTGTAATCCCAGCACTATTGGAGGCTGAGGTGGGCAAATCACTTGAAACCAGGAGTTTGAGACCAGCCTGGACAACATGGTGAAACCCATCTCTACTAAAAATAAGAAAATTCGCTGGGTATGGTAGAACATAACCTTTAATGTCAGCTACTTGGGAGACTGAAGAATGAGAATCACTTGAACCCAGGAGGTGGAGGTTCAGTGAGCTGAGATCGTGCCACTGTACTTTAGCCTGGAGACAGAGCGAGACTCTGTCTGAAAACAAAAACAAACAACAAAACAAAACAAACTTTCGCTTATGAGAGGCCACCATTCACAGAGGGAGAAGGCAAACATGTACTCTGTCTCAAGGATTATTAATGGTTCAGCCCTTCTAGAAAATAGTATGATGTATGATAGTGCCTTTAAAAATAAAATTACGGCCAGGAAAGGTGGCTCATGCCTATAATCCCAGCACTTTGGGAGGCCGAGCAGGGCAGATCACCTGAGGTCAGGGGTTTGGGACCAGCTTGGCAAAAATGGCAAAACCCCATCTCTACTAAAAATACAAAAATTAGCCGGGTGTGGTGGCGCACACCTGTAATGCCAGCTACTTGGGAGGCTGAGGCAGGAGAATCACTTAAACATGGGAAGTGGAGGTTGCGGTGAGCCAAGATTGCACCATTGCACTCCAGCCCGGGCAACAAGAGCAAAACTGCGTCTCAAAAAAAAAAAAAAAAGAAAAACAGTTTCTCTTCCTTGTTTTCAGACAGAGTCTCACTCTGTCGCCCAGGGTGGGGTGTAGTGGCATCCTCTCAGCTCACTGCAACTTCCACCTTCCAGGCTCAAACGATCCTCCTACCTCAGCCTCATAAGTAGCTGGGACCAAAGGTGTGTACCACCACCTCCAGGTAATTGTTCGTGTTTTTGGTAGAGACAGGGTTTTACCATGTTCTTGAGGCCGGTCTTGAACTTAGATTGCTGAGCTCAAGCAATCCACCCGCCTCAGCCTCCCAAAGTGCTGGGATTACAGGTATAAGCAAATGCACTTGGCCCCTTTTCTTTTTTTAAAGTGTACAGCACACGGTATTCCCAGTATTACTCTCATACAAGTAATAACCAGACCCAATCCTGGTAGGAACTGAGATCAAAAAGACTGGCATGGCCATATGCTTTTCAATGTCTTGCTGGTATGGTGTCCTTTGAAACACAAACAAGTTTAAAATTTCAATGTAGTCTAAATTACATATTTTTTCTTTGTTCCTAGTGCTTGTATTGTCACATAATAGAATCTTTCCTAAATCCATGATCACGAATATTTTTGAATGGCACACTGTAGCATCAAGAGGGTAAGATTATCCTTTGTTTCCATGGGAGGATGAGAATGGGGTATTTCAATAATTCTGCAGTCTGACATAGAATTGAAACCCATTATACATTGGAGACTAAAACTATATAAATTTAGTATACTATAATGGCATATTACATTAAGCTGTTTACCATAATGCCATTTATATATAACAGCTATATACAACATTATAAGTTATATATAATATTTACCAGTTATTTATCATAACTATATACTATATATACTTCATTTGTGCATGTATATACATATGTGTATATATATGCATATTATAATGCTAGACTATAATACTATACATTAATATCTCTTTAAATGTTAACACACAAAGCCTCAACAATACACTTGCAAAGTGAATCCACCCATATATGACAACATCTGTACCCCATGATAAAGTGGGATTTAATTCGTGGAAGCAACATTGCTTACATTTCTAAAAATCAACTTATGCAATGCACGATGGTTACAGAATCAATGTCAAAAACCACAATCCAAACACATGCAAAAAAAAAAAAAAAGTGACAAACCTCAACACTCCTTCAAAATAGAAATCAGGAATACAAGGGAACTTCTACAACCTACCATAAAATATGTATAAGAGTTGGGCACAGTGTCTCACACCTGTAATCCTGGCACTTTGAGGGGCCAAGGCAAGATCACCTGAGGTCAAGAGTTCGAGACCAGCCTGACCCACCCAGTGAAACCCTGTCTCTAGTAAAAATACAAAATTAGCTGGGCATGGTGGCGCTTGCCTGTAATCCCAGCTGCTTGGGAGGCTGAGGCAGGAGAATTGCTTGAACCCAGGAGGTGGAGGTTACATTGAGCCACGATGGCGCCACTGCACTCCAGTCTGAGCAACAAGAGTGAAAACTTCGTCTCAAAAATAAATAAATGTGTATTAAAGTGCATAGTTACCATCCACTGACAGTTAACAACTCAATGTAACTAATCAAACCTACAATCTATTTTCTCCTAATTGTTAAGCCAACACAGGCAAGCACTAAGGAAAGATTTTATTTTATTTTATTTTTTTTGAGATGGGGTCTTGCTCTGTCGCCCGGGCTGGAGTGCAGTGACCGGATCTCAGCTCACTGCAAGCTCCACCTCCCGGGTTTACGCCATTCTCCTGCCTCAGCCTCCGGAGTAGCTGGGACCACAGGCGCCCACCACCTCACCCGGCTAGTTTTTTGTATTTTCAGTAGAGACGGGGTTTCACCGTGTTAGCCAGGATGGTCTCGATCTCCTGACCTCGTGATCCGCCTGTCTCGGCCTCCCAAAGTGCTGGGATTACAGGCTTGAGCCACCGCGCCCGGCCAGGAAAGATTTTAAAAAGTAAAAGGAACTCAGCAAAACCAAACCCTGCCTGTTTACCAAAAACATCACCAAAAACTGGCACTTTCTGCTCAGTGACATGTTTAATGGCCCCATTACCTTGACTGTACAAGTGTAGCATAATCATTTGTTCGTGAAACAGAGACTTGTAAGACTGGTCACATGAGGGTTTAGCTGTCTCTTACTTTTTATCAGTGCAATTGACCTATCTGTGAAGAGGCAGAATACTTAAATATGATGAGAAGACTCTATGGAACTTAAATTTATTAGTCCACATATCTAATAATTAGCCTAACTTAACAGGTATTAACATTTTATCCAGTGAACTAAAAATTTTAGTTGAGGTGACCTCACAGCACAATATAACCTCAAAATGATTTTGACTAAGACATACTAGTCAAAGTAAACTAATCCTTCTTCTTCTTTTTTTTTTTTTTTTTTGAGACGGAGTCTCGCTCTGTGGCCCAGGCTGGAGTGCAGTGGCCGGATCTCAGCTCACTGCAAGCTCCGCCTCCCGGGTTTACACCATTCTCCTGCCTCAGCCTCCCGAGTAGCTGGGACTACAGGCGCCTGCCACCTCGCCCGGCTAGTTTTTTGTATTTTTTAGTAGAGACGGGGTTTCACCGTGTTAGCCAGGATGGTCTTGATCTCCTGACCTCGTGATCCACCCGTCTCGGCCTCCCAAAGTGCTGGGATTACAGGCTTGAGCCACCACGCCCGGCCAATCCTTCTTCTTAACAGTAAGTTTATCATTAACCTTCTCCTACTTATTCCCACCATTCTCACTATAGCATTCTTAACATTTGTTGAATGAATAGTTTAGGTTACATACAACTCTGCAAGGGACCTAACATCATAGGCTCATATGGATTATTCCAACCCTTTACCAAAGCAATAAAGCTGCTCATTAAAGAACTACTACAGGCTGGGCATGGTGGCTAATGTCTGTAATCCCAGCACTTTGGGAGGCCAAGGTGGGCAGATCATCTGAAGTAAGGAGTTTGAGACCACCCTGACCAACATGGGGAAACCCCATCTCTACTAAAAATACAAAAGTAGCCAGGCGTGGTGGCACATGCCTGTAATCCCAGCTACTGGGGAGACTGAGCAGGAGAATCGTTTTGTAAAAACTAGAGGTTCCTCTTCAAAAACTTTCCTCCCCATCTAATTAAAAATAAATTAAAACTTCTCTTAAAAGCAAAATTTATTCAAAAACTTATACTAACATTCTTAAATATCTACTCACCATAATAAGCAAAAATCAATATACTTCATATTCTTAACTCCCACAGTTTAGCCTAAATATTTGCCCTGGCATGCTTATACTGGTCCAAGCAAACATTAAGTCATAGCCTGTTCCTCTTCCTTAAAGGTGTTTGTACCTTTCTCAACATTCCACAAGTTACTTCTTCCTTTATTCTCCTCTGCCTTTGCCTCTCTTTTTTTTATTTTTATTTTTATTTTTATTTTTGAGGCGGAGTCTTGCTCTGTCGCCTGGACTGGAGTGCAGTGGCCGGATCTCAGCTCACTGCAAGTTCCGCCTCCCGGGTTTACGCCATTCTCCTGCCTCAGCCTCCCGAGTAGCTGGGACTACAGGTGCCCGCCACCTCGCCCAGCTAGTTTTTTGTATTTTTTAGTAGAGACGGGGTTTCACCATGTTAGCCAGGATGGTCTCGATCTCCTGACCTCGTGATCCGCCCGTCTCGGCCTCCCAAAGTGCTGGGATTACAGGCTTGAGCCACCGTGCCCGGCCTGCCTTTGCCTCTCTTAAAAAGTTCTAAGTTATTAGCCAATCAGAACAAATACAAAATATGAGGTCCTGTTCCAGCCAGTGGAAACCCAACACAGCAGTAAGGTGGACACGTCAGGTTATAAATAACCCTATCTCCTTTGTTCAGTATACTCTGGTAACAAAACTGCTAACAAATGTACCCTTTCTGCAGAAAGTATTAAAATGGCCTCGCTAAAAAAATTAAATTTATGTTCAAATGCTATTTCTTTACAGCACTGGGAAACAAGCATCTCAAACAGCTTGAACCTGGAAGGCAGAGGTTGTGGTGAGCTCAGATCGCGCCATTGCACTCCAGCCTGGGCAACAAGAGCAAAAGTCCATCTCAAAAAAAACAACAACAACAACAAAAAAAACAGAACCATTACAACCACTAATGCCATCCATTCATCCTCCTTTATACCATCACACCTACCTCGCCCTGACCCTTGCGTATGAATCCCTCCCTAACCCCCATTTCTTAATATAAATACAGGAGTATTATTTATTCTAGCCCATCAAGTTTAGCCATCTACTCCATTTTATGATCAGGATGAATATCCAATTCAAAATATGCACTAATTGGCACACTCCAAGCAGTAGCCCAGACAATCCCATAAGAAGTTGCCTTAGGCTGGGCGTGGTGGCTCACGCCTGTAATCCCAGCACTTTGGGAGGCCGAGGTGGGCGGATCACCAGGTCAGGAGTTCAAGACCAGTCTGACCAACATGGTGAAACCCCATCTCTACTAAAAATACAAAAAATTAGCTGGGCATGGTGGCACACACCTGTAATCCCAGCTACTCAGGGGGCTGAGGCAATAGAATCACTTGAACCCGGGAGGCAGAGGTTGCAGTGAGCCAAGATTACGCCATTGCACTCCAGCCTGGGGGACAGTGCGAGACTCTTATCTCACACACACACACAAAAAAAAGTTGCCTTAGCCATTCCTTTTCTATCAGTTTTCTTGATAAGTGGGTCATTTGCTTTATCAACTCTTATCACACAAGAATTTGGATAATTTTATCATCACAACCCCTGGCCATAGTAGGATTCATTTCAATGCTAGTGGAAACTAACTGAGCCCCAGTCCACTTAGAAGAAGGCAAATCAGAACTAATCTTGGTCTTCAATGTCTACTATCCCTATTTTTCATTGCAGAATACACTAATATTAATATAATAAACACCCTAAATACTATTATTTTACTAGGAGCATTACATGATATAGTCACACTAGAAATATACACAATTTTGTTACTAAAACACTTATATTAACAATTTTAGGCTGGGCACAGTGGCTCATGCCTATAATCCCAGCACTTTGGGAGGCCGAGGTGAGCAGATCACTTGAGGTCAGGAGTTCGAGACTAACCTGGGCAACATGGTGAAACCCTGTCTCTACTAAAAATACAAAACTTAGCCAGGCGTCGTGGCGCGTGCCTGTAATTCCAGCTGCTTGAGAGGCCAAGGCATGAGAACTGCTTGCACCCGGGAGGCAGAGGTTGCACTGAGTCGAGATCATGCCACTGCATGCCCAGCCTGGGCAGCAGAGCAAGACTCCGTCTCAAAAGAAAAAAAAGAAAACCACAATTTTATTCTTATGAATTCAGGTATCATACCCATGATTTTGGTATAATCACTTACACTTTTTTTTTTTTTTACTTTTAAATTGGTTTTACGTGCAAATAATGAATAGATGTTTTCCCTTAAATTCTACTTTTCAAAAACAAGAGTTTGTTTTTTTGTTTTTTGTTTTTTTTTGAGACTGAGTCTCACTCTGTTGCCCAGGCTGGAGTGCAGTAGTGCCATCTGGGCTCACTGCAATCTCCACCTCCTGGGTTCAAGCGATTCTCCTGGCTCAGCCTCCCGAGTAGCTGGGACTACAAGCACGTGCCACCATGCCTGGCTAATTTTTTGTATTTTTAGTAGCGATAAGGTTTCACCGTGTTAGCCAGGATGGTGTCAAACTCCTGATCTTGTGATCTGCTCGCCTTGGCCTCCCAAAGTGCTGGAATTACAGGCATGAGCCATCATGCCTGGCGACAAGAGCTTTTTAAAAGAAAAGCACATAATAGATTTTAAAAGGCAATGAGATTCCTCTGCTTCTAGATCGTTGCTAGTCTAGAAAAATAAAGTTTGTTCTACCAGGAATCACAAGTTAGAACTGAGTATTCTCCAAAGTGGAAATTCTAGAGTGCAGTGCCATTCCAGGCAAAGATTATTCAGTTCTCATCCCCAATATCCACAACTACCTATCAGAACGATTAAAGCAGGTCAAAACAGTCCAGCATGAGGCTTCATCAAACAATGCCATTATGCTCTTCTAAGATGCAAATAAATCCAAACAGGAAATACTAAAATCAAAATAATATTTGACGCTGTCATACAAATTGTTAGGTCCTTGTTGTATTTCCCTTCTATAACTTTAAATAAATATTTTAGGCTGGGTGCAGTGGCTCAAGCCTGTAATCCCAGCACTTTGGGAGGCTGAGACGGGCGGATCGTGAGGTCAGGAGATCGAGACCATCCTGGCGAACAGGGTGAAACCCCGTCTCTACTAAAAAAATACGAAAAACTAGCCGGGCGAGGTGGCGGACGCCTGTAGTCCCAGCTACTCGGGAGGCTGAGGCAGGAGAATGGCGTAAACCCGGGAGGCGGATCTTGCAGTGAGCTAAGATTCAGCCACTGCACTCCAGCCTGGGCGACAGAGCGAGACTCCGTCTCCCAAAAAAATATATATATATATTTTACTCCAAATAATATTTTATTTTATACATCACTAGCCATGAATTTTTGCCATTAGTTATTATATAAATGCTGCCAAGGGCCATTATCCAAATGGCATGACCATGTTATGTCCACAATTCACTTCTATAGTTATAAGTAGAATTTTCATGATTTTACATAAGTACATCTATCCGTGAAGATTTAACACTGAGATGCAATCTAATATCCGTAATATCTGATGTTTTATAGATAGCAATGCAGGAAAAATATATTTTATGCACTTTTCATTTAAGTGACCTTATATAAAAAATAAACTAAGAATTTAGCAGTTCTAATTCTCCAACGGGCTTTTTCAAATGTACATAAAGAAATGGTTACAGAGATTTTTAAGAAGCATATTCCATGTCCACATCCTGTTGTAAATGCTGTACCATTTTCTCTTCCAACTGCTTCCCTTTGCCTGCAAAAGGAGCTAGGATAAGATGGATGTTTTGCTTGACTTCTTTGATATCGTGAGCTTTCTGTAGCTCTTTATTTTTCTTCAATCAGTTTATTATAAATTTAGCTTGCCATTTCTGTTTGATCTCTTCAACTCTCTTCATTGCATCAACAGTTTTATTCCATAGCTCTCACTGGTATTTGATAGGTTCATTTCTATGTTTCTCAAATTCAAATGAATTTTCCACTGTAAGCTCTTTACTAGTTGCTTTCCAGAATGCTTTCGACCACCTAACCTTGTGAGGATTGCACTTCTTTTTAAAATTTTTATGACATTTAGATTTACAAAACTTGAACACCTTGCAATTGTTGCAGAAGAACATCATGCCATGGCCAGGGTAGATGGGCCCCAAACAGAAATAACACTTCTCGATACGCATGTTGAACCCGCATGGGTCCCCACCGACCAAACGCCCAACTTATGCATCTTCTGTGAAAAAACTGTTTACCCCAGACATGAGCCCTGTGTGTAGTATGATATATCTCAATGCCCATCTTAATACCTAGTATCCCACCGCAAACATAAAAAATATGTATGATAAAATGGTTACTTTAATAGAACAAATTATGGAGGTTTAAACCTTCTTATTACTAGAACTGTAGGAACTGAAGCCACTCCTGAGAATTCCAGATTTTCTATGGTACCTAGGACACCATATCCTATAGTAGGGTCAGTTAAATAAGCTACTCAGCCCATACCTTGAAAATGCTGGTTTATATTCTTCCCATTCAAATTCATCCCCTACATCTCCTCACTATTCTTTTTATACTATTTTATTTTCTTTCTTTCTTTTTTTTTTTTTTTTTGAGACGGAGTCTTGCTCTGTGGCCCTGGCTGGAGTGCAGTGGCCGGATCTCAGCTCACTGCAAGCTCCGCCTCCTGGGTTTACGCCATTCTCCTGCCTCAGCCTCCCGAGTAGCTGGGACTACAGGCGCCCGCCACCTCGCCCGGCTAGTTTTTTTGTATTTTTTAGTAGAGACGGGGTTTCACCATGTTAGCCAGGATAGTCTCGATCTCCTGACCTCGTGATCCGCCCGTCTCGGCCTCCCAAAGTGCTGGGATTACAGGCTTGAGCCACCGCGCCCGGCCCTTTTTCTTTTAATACTATTTTCACAGAGACTGTGACTACAATAATGGACTCACATTGGCGCCTAATCTGAATGAGGTTAGAAATATGCTAGCCATTATCCCCATTCTAACTGAAAAAGTGCCTGCTCCACAGAAGTCACCACCAAAGTAGTTCCTTATATAAGCAACAGCATCTCTAATCCTAGTAGATCCTAGTAGTTATCATCAACAATATGATACACTCCAGACAATGAACAATCACAAAAGCCCTAAACCAAACAGCATCCCTTATAATTATCATAGCACTGTTGATAAAATTAGGACTATCCCCCCTTTACTTCTGAAGTAATGCAAGGGGTCTCACTAATATCAAGTGTAATTCTCCTTACATGACAAAAACTAGCACCAATCTCCATTTTATTTCAAGTCTACCCATTGACAGACTTAAGTATACTATGGGAGATTGCAACACTATGGGAGATTGGTTAAGGGGGCCTTAACCAAACAACTCTGAAATATCTTGGCCTATTCAGCAATTGCTTACAACAAATTGAATAATCACAATTTTAACATCTAATCCTTCTTTCACAATCCTAAACCTATCAATTTATGTAAATCTAGCAATTACAATATTTTTACTATTTAACCTAATATACACAAAACATTATTACTATCTACGTATGTAATAAATTACCACTCCTAACTTCCATGATTCTCCTCACTCTCTAAGGGGGTAACCTCCAGCTATAGGATTTGTGTGCCCAAATAGGTATAGGGTAAATCCCAAAGTGCTGAGATCACAGGAATTAGTCACCATGCCTGGCCAAATGTAATTTTTATTTTTTATTTTATTATTTATTTACTTTTATTTTTATTTATTTATTTTTTTGAGACAGAGTCTCACTCTGTCACCCAGGCTGGACTGCAGTGGCGCAATCTCCACTCACTGCAAGCTCCGCCTCCCGGGTTCACGCTATTCTCCTGCCTCAGCCTCCCAAGTAGCTGGGACTACAGGCACCCACCATCACGCCCGGCTAATTTTTTGTATTTTTTTTTTTTTTTTTTTTTAGGAGAGACGGGGTTTCATCGTGTTAGCCAGGATGGTCTCGATCTCCTGACTTCATGATCCGCCCACTACACTGGGCAACACATAGTGAGACCCCATCTCTTTAAAATTTTGTAAAATAAAGAAATAATAAATCTGTTATCAAGCCACAAAGACACAAAGATACTTTAAATGCGTATTTTTACATGAAACGAACAGATCGAAATGGCTACTTACAACATGATTCCAAGTACATAACATTCTGGACAAGGCAAAACTCTAGAGGCTATAAAATCATCGGTTGTGCAAAGAGATTAAGGGGTTAGTAGAAGAGAGGGAGGGAAGTGTGATGACTACATGAAGCAAAAGGGATTTTTAGGGCAGTGAAACTCTTCTGTATAAAACTGTTGGGTATAGGCCGAGCATAGTGGCTTGCGCCTGTAATCCCAGCTCTTTGGGAGGTCAAGGTGGGTGGGTAGATCACCTGAAGTCAGGAGTTCAAGAACAGCCTGACCAACATGGTGAAACCCCATCTCTACTAAAATACAAAATTATCCAGGTGTGGTGGCAGTCACCTGCAATCCCAGCTACTCAGGAGGCTGAGGCAGGAGAATCACTTGAACCCAGGAGACGGAGATTGCAGTGAGCCAAGATCACACCATTGCACTCTAGCCTGGGCAACAGAGTGAGATGCCATCTCAGTAAATAAATAAATAAGTAAATAAATAAGACTGATGGGCCAGGTGTGGGATTACAGGCTGGGATCACGCATGTAATCCCAGCACTCTGGGAGGCCAAGGCAGGTGTATTATCTGAGGTCTGGAGTTCGAGACAAGCCTGGCCAACATGGTGAAACCCTGTCTCTACTAAAAATACAAAAATTAGCCAGCACCTGTAATCCCAGATACTCAGCAGGCTGAGGCAGGAGAGTTGCTTGAACCCAGGAGGCAGAGGCGGCAGTGGGCTGAGATTGAGCCGCTGCACTCCAGCCTGGGCAACAAGAGCGAAATCCTGTCTCAAAACAAACAAACAAAAAACAAAAAAAAACAAAATTGGTGGGTATATGACACTTGTAGTTGTCAAAATCCTACTGCCATCCTGCTCACTGATGTGCTCAATGACAGTTTCTCGTCAACACCGCACTGTGTACCCCACATACATTTTGATTTGCTTCACCCTGTTGGGGTGGGTTTTCATCGTCCTGTGGAATCATATTCCTCATTCACTAGTCTGAGAGAATCCAGATGACAGGAATCATTTCTCTTTTCCTTCAATAGCACCATCCAATTGGCTGACCAGCCACGTTTCAAAGTAACGGAAACTGGAGTTGGAGGAGAAAAGCTGAGCATGGCAAGGAGTTGGCTAACTAGATGAAGAGTGTACCAGTGACCTCCTTTCACCCCGGAAAATTCAGTGGCTCCCTTTGGAGGCCCCACACCACACGCTAACTTGTGGGAAGAGTGGCCCCACGGGTGATACTCTCTAAACCCTCCTAGAGACATGGAAAGTGTGGGCATGTTGGGGTAGCTCCAGGCAGTTCTAAACCCCAATACCAGGGAAAGATAGGAGGGGTCTCCTGAAGACACATCACCCCACAAAGTTTCCAAAGGGGAACTGAGGCAAGAGAATAGGGTCTGGAGGCAGGGAACTTAAGGCCAATTTGTGCCGACTTCCTAAAGCTGAATCAAGGAAAAACACCAAAGTCTGGGGTCAGGCAATCTAAGGCCAATAAATGCTGACTTCCCAAAGCTGGATCAAAAGGAAAACACCTGGGTCTGGGGGCAGGGAACCTAAAGCCAATTAATGCCAACTTCCAAAAGCTAAACCAAAAGGAAAAATCCTATCTCACCCATGGGATCAAAGACTACTCTCTCTTTACAACCCTTCCCCTTCCACCTTCTCAGATGGAAAAGAAAAGTATCTGCATAGGGCACCAATTAACCTCAGCCTTTAATTAGCCACGGACCAAATCCTTCATCCAGGACCAAATCCTACATCAAGAGAAGGGGTAGCCGAAAGGGACCTCAAAAGGAGTACTTAAAACCTAGAAAACTTTGTAACTGAGTCCTTGAGCCACTTGCTGGGCCCACTCCCATCTTGGAGTGCTTTCTCCCTTTAATAAATCTCTGCGGCCAGGCACGGTGGCTCAAGCCTGTAATCCCAGCACTTTGGGAGGCCTAGACGGGCGGATCACGAGGTCAGGAGTTAGAGACCATCCTGGCTAACACGGTGAAACCCCGTCTCTACTAAAAATACAAAAACTACCTGGGCCAGGTGGCGGGCGCCTGTAGTCTCAGCTACTCGGGAGGCTGAGGCAGGAGAATGGCGTAAACCCGGGAGGCGGAGCTTGCAGTGAGCTGAGATCCGGCCACTGCACTCCAGCCTGGGCTACAGAGCAAGACTCCGCCTCAAAAAATAAATAAATAAATAAATCTCTGCTTTTCTTTCTTTGCTTCCTTCCTGTGTTTTGTTAGTCACTTTGTTACTGCGTTTTGTTCAATTATTTGTTCAAAATGCCAAGGACCTGGACAGCTCACACTCACAACCTTCTTTCAGGTAACAAAACCTCAAGTGCAAGATATTCGGAGCAGGTGTTTGTGCCCTAAGGAAAGATAACAGGAGGAAAGGAACAAGGGTTTTTTTTCACTGGAGTGTCAAGAGGTTATTTTCTACTTTCCTCTTATGTGAAATGTTCAGAAATAGAACAGAAATATTTTTAAAAGTCACCCATGGTTCTGTTAAAAAAAATTAAGAAACCATTAAAATACTTCATCTGTTTGAAGGAAAGGATGAATATATTGTACAATATAGAACAAATAGGCCGGACACGCTGGCTCACGCCTGTAATCCCAGCACTTTGGGAGGCCGAGGTGGGTGGATCACTTCAGATCAGGAGTTCGAGACCAGCCTGGCCAACCTGGTGAAACCCTGTCTCTACTAAAAATACAAAAATTAGCCGGGCATGGTGGTGGACGCCTGTAATCCCAGCTACTCTGGGAGGCTGAAGCAAGAGAATCGCTTGAAGCCGGAAGGTGGAGATTGCTGCGACCCAGATCGCTGCGACCGAGATCGCACCATTGCACTTCAACCTGGGTGACTGAGACTCCATCAAAAAAAAAAAAAAAAAAAAAAGGACAAATCATTGATAATACTGTGAATTGGAGAAGGGAAGTTAATGTTTGGAAATATGAGAAGGGAACTGAAAATGGAAGATGCTACTGCAGGCCTTTAAAGAGTTAGGCTGGGGTCATCGTGGGGAAGATGTGAGACCCTGCAGACCACAGATTTGGAAAATGGAGGGGGAAACCAGTCCATGTGGGCAGCGGGAAAAACCTTAAGTAATCAGACTGAAGTGTGTGCAGTGCACTAAAGTCCCACCTGAAATCCAACGCAACTGCAATATTTCCACGTTTCTGGTAACAAACCACACACCATGACTGCGTGCTTCTCATTCATGAACTCCCATTTGCACAAACTCTTGAATTTTTATCAGTGCTTCTTTTTTTTTCTTTTTCTTTTTTTTTTTTTTTTTTTTTTGAGGTGGGGTTTCGCTCTTGTTGCCCAGGCTGGAATGCAGTGGTGTGATCTCGGCTCACCGCAACCTCCACCTCCCGGGTTCAAGCGATTCTGCCTCAGCCTGCCGAGTAGCTGGGATTACAGGCACACGCCACCACGCCCAGCTAATTTTGTATTTTTAGTAGAGACGGGGTTTCTCCATGTTAGTCAGGTTGGTTTTGAACTCCTGACCTCAGGTGACCCACCTGCCTTGGCCTCCCAAAGGGCTGGGATTACAGGCGTGAGCCACCGCGCCCTGCCATTTTAACTTTTAAGAGGAGAAAAGACGACTGGGGATCCCACAGACCACGGCTTTTCCGACGCAAGAACCCCACACTCGAGACGGGATTCCCCCCATGATCCTCTCCATGGCCCAGCAAAATCTGAGGAGACCCGCGGCTGGGGGCGCGGAGCTGCCCAAAGTGGGCTCCGGGGCCGGGGCTGGGGCCGCAGTCGCTGCGCAGGGACGAGACAGGATGCCCCGGGTCCGGGATGCCGGCCCAGCCCCACAGACCTCGGAGTCGCCGCGGGGAGGTCCGGGTCCTGCCACAGCCGGTTGTAACCAGCCCTTCGCCCCCGCCTCAGGATGCCTGGCCCCACACACTCACCATGTCTGAGCTCCCAACTTTATTCCCCAGGGCTCCTGCGATTAGAGAGGAACACAGCGCAGGTGACAGAGCGACAGGAGCTCTGGCGGAGAAACCTGGAGCCTCTCAGAGCCGAGAGTTCATAGAGCCGGAAAGAGAGTTCCAACGGTCGTTACCACAACAACAGAAGAGACCGCGGGCGTGCGCCAACGTCTCCTTCCCAACAAAAACAGTTGTCAGGGTCCCGCCCCGGCGCTCCTGATTGGACGGTGCGCCCAGCCTGCCCTCTGAGCCCTGAGTGACAGCAGAAGCCCGGGATAATAGGGCCCTGCCTCGCTAGACTGGTTCTATTCACTTCCTTTTTAAGGCCCACCTCCCTGATATTTGTATTTCCGCCAAACTTTCCTGAACTTCATATATATATATATGATTGATTGGTTGATTGATTAACTGAGACGGGGTCTCGCTCTTCTCGCCCAGGCTGAAGGTGCAATGGCGCGACCTCGGCTCACAGCAACCTCTGCCTCCCGGGTTCAAGCGATTCTCCCGCCTTAGCCTCCTGAGTAGCTGGGATTACAGGCACCTGCCACCACGCCCAGCTAATTTTTGTTATTTTTAGTAGAGACAGGATTTCACCATGTTAGTCAGGTTGGTCTCGAGCTCCTGACCTCAGGTGATCCGCCCACCTCGGACTCCCAAAGTGCTGAGATTACGTGAGCCACCGCGCCTGGCCTCTTTCCTTAACTTTAGAAAGAGCACTGACCTCTCCTTCACTCAATGGGCTTTCTCTGCTCCTTCCGCCTGCATCAGGTCACAGGTGTATGCAGGGGATTCCAGACTCAGTGTCTGATGGGGCGATCTGTTTGCCTCAGAGCAGGAGGGGAACCGAGACCAGGCCAGGCACGACTAGACCAGGAAAGAGAGACAGATGTCCTCCAGGGGGACAGGAATAGGGGATGAGGCATGGACAACGCTTCCTCACACATCTACCATCTCTCCTCACAGTATGGGAACACGCCCTCCTTCCAGAACTTCATTTCTTTTCTTTTTTTTTTTTTGAGACGGAGTCTCGCTCTGTCCCCCAGGCTGGAGTGCAGTGGCGCATCTCGGCTCGCGGCAAGCTCCGCCTCCCGGATTCACGCCTTTCGCCTCCTGCCTCAGCCTCCCAAGTAGCTGGAACTACAGGCCCCCGCCACCACACCCGGCTAATTTTTTGTATTTTTAGCAGAGACGGGGTTTCACCTTGTTAGCCAGGATGGTCTCCATCTCCTGTCCTCGTGAGCCGCCCTCCTTGGCCTCCCAAAGTGTTGGGATTACAGGCGTGAGCCACCGCGCCCGGCCAGAACTTCATTTTCAACAGCAGGGAACTAACCCTTGGGGTCAGTTTAAGCTTTTGACCTAAATAAACTGTCAACTTCATAAACCCTTTCTCCAGGTGATGTTTCAAACAATTTTCTCAAACTGACCTTCACAGATTTTCTTCCTATATACAAATTACAGCCTGACCCCAGTGACCCTATGCATGCCAAAACCAAAAACACTGCCCTCCAAATGGCCGCAGGCTCCTGAGGTCCAACCTCAGAAATGACAGAACACCTCCCCCACTACATGCCCCCTGTCCCCCACCCCAAATGCATCTGCACTTGGGTCTCCTGTGTTCCAGGGCTCTGCAGATTCTCAGAATCCACTCCTGGAGCTGCTCAGAAACACCCAAGGGAGCTCCATTTCCCTCCCTTTGCAGGCTCCAGGCTGGTCTTGGGCTCTCCTGCCCCCTGCAGGTTATTCACCTGCTTCTTTCCCCCATTGATCACTTCCATGAGACCAACACCTACAATCCCATTGTGTGAATAAAACACCAGCAGAAACCCTGCTTTCCTCCTGTATGTAAAGTGGGAGAGAAAAACTAAGATATTTTAACTGCATTAAAAGACTTCCAAATCGCGGTGGCATCGGTGGCTGAGGCACTAGCAGCCAGGGACACTAGCAATACCAGTGGGGCGGGACTGGCTGGGAATGGGTTGGGGAAGGGGCTGCAGGGACAGATAGCTGCCTGGGCCCAGCAGCAGTGCAGCTGTACAGCCTAAGGCACCTGAAGAGCAGAGCTGGGGGCTTCTGGGACAGGACTGTGGGGAAGAAAAAGGAGGCAGGCTTGATGGAGCCTGGAGTTGTGGGAGCTGATGCAGACTTATGATAGCTGATACTATCATAAATAAGCCCGACTGAGATGTGAGAACTTGGATTCCTTGGCAATTTATGAAGAGGAAGACTGATGACGAAGAAGTCATTGATGAACAGGAGGATGAGGATCATTGACATGCTTGTCCTACTATGCAAACAAAAAGGGGAAAGTGCAACTACTTCTGCAACATGCAGTGAAAGGACGCAGGGGACTCTCATTGTCAGGTAATATACTGCTGCAGAACTCTTAGAGGTTGCAAAACCTTTCAATAAATACCTGGAAGGCCCGTTGCCATGGCTCACATATGTAATCCCAGAAGTTTGGGAGGCCAAGAGGAGCGGATCGCTTGAAGCTGGGAGTTGGAGACAGCCTGACCAGAGAAAGGGGAGAAGATCATTTGAAGCTGGAGTTGGAGACCAGCCTGACCAGAGCAAGACCAACCTGGGCAAAAGAGCGAGACCCTGTCTCTACAAAAAAACAAAACAAACGAAAAACAAAAAGAAGGTCAGGCATGGTGGCTCATGCCTGTAATCACAACACTTTGGGAGGCCGAGGCAGGCCTGAGGTTGGGAGTTCCAGACCAGCCTGACAAACATGGAGAAACCCTGTCTCTAATAAAATACAAAATTAGCCAGGCATGGTGGCACATGCCTGTAATGCCAGCTACTCGGAAGGCTGAGAGAGGAGAATCACTTGAATCTGGGAGGCGGAGGTTGCTGTGAGCCAAGTTCGTGCCATTTCACTCCAGCCTAGGCAACATTTCACTCTATCTAAAAAAAAAGAGAGAGAGAGAGAGAAATTAGCCTGGTAAGGTGTCCTGTGCCTGTAGTCCCAAGCTACTCAAGAGGCTGCAGTGGGAGGATCACTTGAACCCAGTTGTCCAAGGCTGTAGAGAGCTATGATCAGGCCACTGTACTCCAGCCTGGGCCACAAAATGAAACCAAGCTGGGCCTCACGCCTGTAATCCCAGTACTTTGGAAGGCTGAGGTGGATGGATCACGAGGTCAGGAGATTGAGACCATCCTGGCTAACACGATGAAACCCCGTCTCTACTAAAAATACAAAAACTTCGCCGGGTGTGGTGGTAGGTGCCTGTAGTCCCAGCTACTCAGGAAGCTGAGGCAGTAGAATTGCTTGAACCTGGGAAGTGGAGGTTGCAGTGAGCCAAGATTGCACCACTGCACTCCAGCCTGGGTGACAGAGCGAGACTCCGTCTCAAAAAAAAAAAAAAAAAAAGGCCAGGAGCGGTGGCTCATGCCTATAATCCCAGCACTTTGGGAGGCCGAGGCAGGTGAATCACAACGAGGTCAGGAGTTCAAGACTAGCCTGGCCAACATGGTGAAACCCCATCTCTACTAAAAATACAAAACATTAGCTGGACATGGTGGTGTGTATCTGTAATCCCAGCTACTCAGAAGGCTGAGGCAGAAGAATCACTTGAACCCAGGAGGCAGAGGTTACAGTGAGCTGAGATGGCACCATTGTACTCCAAGCTGGACAACAGAGTGAAACTCCATCTCAAAAAAAAAAAAAGAAAAGAAAAGAAAAGAAAAGAAATGAAACCATCCTACCTGGGGATTCCCCTGACCACTTGGCTCATCAAATTGTGGGACACAGAGTGTGATGGTATTCCCTTAGGGACTAGATCATTTTAGCCAGAAGAGATGCTTGGCCTACTGAAGATTTACCAGAAGAGATGACTTCCTGGCAGTCAATGGAAGAGGCCCTGATACATTTTGTCAAATTCATCAATGATGGAGGGAGGGAGAAAATCAAAACAAAGCGTGCTGCACATTCAGAATTAATGATTAGGTCAGCTTGCTCTCTGACCCCTCCTCAAAGTTTTGTTTTTTATTTTTTAAAATGGAGATGGGGTCTCAGTATGTTACCCAGAATAGTCTCAAACTCCTGGGATCAAGCAATTCACTCGCCTCAGACTCCCCAAGTGCTGGGATTGCAGGTGTGAGCCACCATGCCTAGCCCCATTCATAGTTGTTTGATGCCTAGTGTCCTAGAATCCTGTAAACCCTAGATACTTCCCCTTAACCGCTCTATAGATAAAAACTTGAACATTAAAAAATGTTAATTTTTCCCTTTGAGATATTATTTCAGGTCCCACATAACAGTGAAACTACTGACTTCAGCTGCTCTGAAGGACCCCAGTAGTAGCTGACTACCCAAAGAAGGTAGTTTTCACATCCTGATGATTTAATCCCCTGTACCTCAAACAATCAACAACCCCAATTTTTCAGCCTCTTGTACCCCACAATCCCCTTAGAAATCCCAGCCTAGGGTGGGTCCAAGTGCAGTGATGTTTACAACTAATTGATCACAACGAGTTACAGATGTCTTTGTTTCTTCTCCACTCTCACTGCTTCAATTGACTAGCCCAATCAACAAAAATCCAGCCCAGAACTTTTTGGGGAGTTGGATTTGAGGGCCCTTCCCATCTGCTTGCTGGGTCACCCCGTGATCATTAAACTCTTTCTGTGCTGCAAATCTTGCCGTCTCCGTGTATTGGTCTGTTACTGCACAGTGTGTATATGAACCTGGTGATTCTCTAACACTGGGGCTTCCTGGAGGTTGAGGAAGGAGGCAAGCCACTGGCATTCCATGGGACCAGTAAAGCAGTTTGTACTGCCCAGATAAAAAAGTGCTTCAGGGTGCACCAGAGGAATGGCATGGCCCTTTGCTATCTTTCTCGAGTCCTACAGTGGGACAAGATGTATATGATGTGTGAGAAGCACTGCAGATTTGGAGAAATTCAGAAACCCAGGAACAGGGTAAACTCGGTAATCCAAAAAGGGCTAACAAAGAGAAAAAAGAAAAATCAACAGAAAGAAAAGAGGAGCTAGGGAAAGGGACCAATAGGAGTCACCCATGAGCAAATGTGGCATAATTTGTTGGGGGCAGAAACACCCTGAAAAGAAACAAACAACCTAAGACTTTATTAGTACCCTTATGGTGGAAACCACAGCCTAAACTGCAGTTTCATCCCTTCCCTTCTGCCCCTATGGAAGAAGAGGAAGATGACTCAATCTTTCATTTTATTGTCCCACTCTACCAGTGGTGGATTCCACCACGGCTCAGAGATTAGGACTGGGGCAAGGTCAACCCCATGTTCAAGCAGTAGGGGGAAACCAGAGGTCCCATATCAAGCTCACCATTTCCTGTTGCCCCCCAAATAAAGAGAAGACTATTACCTTAGTAATAGTCTGTAATCCTATTACAGGGTGGAATGTACTTTCATCTCTGGAAATCCAGAAACAAATCCTGGTCAGTGGGCTGCCATTGATGGTTATGGAGGACAAACGACCCAGATAAAAAGGACTTTAATACATCTAGGTATTGGGGAAGCTCCCCAATCCATATATGGCATGTATTATCTCTATTTTAAAAAACATTTTAGGCATGGATATTCTGTTAGGAAAGACTTTGCAAACTTGAGTGGGAGAATTCAGCCTGAAGGTGCTGTAGTAAAGGCTGTTCTCAGGGGAGAGGCAAAATGGGAACCTGAATAGCTTTCTGCTCCTAGGCAGGTTGTCAAGTTTAAAGAGCACAAATTATTAGGCTGGGCTCGGTGACTCACACCTGTAATCCCAGCACTTTGGGACGCTGAGGCAGGTGGATCACCTGAAGTCAGGAGTTCAAGACCAGCCTGGCCAACATGGCAAAATCCCATCTCTACTAAAAATACAAAAATTAGCTGCGCGTGGTGGTGCATGTATATAGTCCCAGGTACTCAGGAGGCTGATAGCTTGAACCCAGGAGGCAGAGATTGCAATGAGCCAAGATCACGCCACTGCACTCCAGTCTGGGCGACAGAGCAAGACTCCATCTCAAAAATAAGTAAATAAATAGCACAAATTATTCTGGGCAGGGGGGCTGTGGAGGACATGATGAAATAAGTGCAACTAGGCTGGGTGCGGTGATCCCAGCACTTTGGGAGGCTGAGACGGGTGGATCAAGAGGTCAGGAGATCAAAACCATCCTGGCTAACATGGCGAAACCCTGTCTCTACTAAAAATACAAAAAAAAAATTAGCTGGGTGTGGTGGTGGGCACCTGTAGTTCCAGCTACTCAGGAAGCTAAGGCAGGAGAATGGCATGAACATGGGAGGTGGAGCTTGCAGTGAGCCGAGATTGCACCAGTGCACTCCAGCCTGGGCGACAGAGTGAAACTCCGTCTCAAAAAACAAAAAGAAATAACTGCAATTATTGAGGAACTGGTAAGTGGAACACACTATCCACCCAGCTCAAGCTCATTTAACAGTCTCTCTGGCCTCAACACAAACCAAACAGTACCTGGGGGATGACTGTTGATTATTAGCAATTGACCAAGGTAACCCCATCCATACATCCTGTAGCTCCCATTACTCAGGTAGCTAATCACATAGTGTCCGTGCTGGGGATGCATCACAGTGTTAGATTTAGCTGATGTTTTTTTCAGCATTCCTCTAAATAATCACAAGACCAATTTGTTTTTACCCTGCCAGGCCGCCACTGGAATAAAAGGGTTCATGTTCAGCTCTCCACTTATTGGTCCTCCAAAATAAAGAGAAGACTGTCACATTAGTAGATGCTACGGTGGAATGTGTTTTAATCCATGGAAATCCAGAAAGACGCCCTGGTGAGTTGGCTGCCATTCAAAGGTTGCTCCAGGGTTATCTCCAAAGTCCTAGGATTTGTCACAGAATGTTGGCTAGAGGCTTGTCTTCGTTCCCATTCCTGTCATCTTTCATGGTTTAAATATATATATAAATATATAAATTTTCTTTCATTATTATTTTATCTATCTAATTAAATTTGACAGGGTCTTGCTGTGTCACTCAGGCTGGAGTGCAGTGATGTAATCACACCTCACTACAGCCTTGAACGCCTGGGCTGAAGTGATTCTCACGCATCAGCCTCTTGAGTCGCTGGGACTACAGGCGTGAGCCGTCCGACCTGGCCCTGGTTTCATTATATTGATGACATCATGTTAACCTCTGAAGACTGTAATGTGTTACAGGAAAGTCTTATATCATTGTGCGCTCATCTACAGGAATGGGATGGGCAATCAATCCTCAGGAAATCCAGGGACCACAGCCCGCAGTGAAATTTTTAGGAGTAATATAGTCAGATAAGACACATTGATATCAGGCATAGTAATTGACAAAGTCCAACACTTTGCTAAAAATATCATTCAATTTACAAAACCTCATTTAGCTTATTCTTTAAGCATAGATACCCATAACAAAGAGAGTGATGGTTATGCAAAATTATACTGGGATAAAGGAATAATAAACTGTCCTTAGGAAATCAAGTAATGCAGTCACATGATGTTTGATGCAGTTACATATAACAGGGCTTTTATAAAGAGCTTGTGCTTGCCTAACAATAGAGTATCACACAGAAGCCATAATTTCATCTTATTTACCAGTTACTTGTTCATGAGTGATATACTTCTCTTTCCATATAAACCTGAGTTGCTTGTTAGAGTGGTTGTCAAAAATTAAATTTAACCTTTTTTTTTTTTTAGACGGAGTCTTGCTGTGTCTCCCAGGCTAGAGTGCACTGGCACGATCTCGGCTCACTGCAACCTCTGTTTTCCAGGTTCAAGAGATTCTCCTGCCTCAGCCTCCCAAGTAGCTGGGATTACAGGAGCCCACCACCACGCCCGGCTAATTTTGTATCTTTAGTAGAGACAGGGTTTCACCATATTGGCCAGGCTGGTCTCGAACTCCTGACCTTGTGATCCTCCTGCTTTGGCCTTTTAGATCATTTGCCCAGTGGTAATGGTCAAAGTAATACAAGAAAGGTATATACAAAGGCCAGGTGCGGTGGCTCACGCCAGTAATCCCAACACTTCATGAAACCCAGACAGGTGGATCACCTGAGGTCAGGAGTTCAAGACTAGCCTGGCCAACATGGTGAAACTCCATCTCTACTAAAAATACAAGAATTAGCCAGGTATAGTGTTGGCCACCTGTATCCCAGCTACTTTGGAGGCTGAGGCAGGAGAATCACATGAACCTGGGAGGAGGAGGCTGCAGTGAACCGAGATCTCACCACTGCACTACAGCCTGGGGGAGAGAGCCAGACTCCATCTCAAAATAAAAAGAAAAAGAAAAAGAAAAAAATACATTAAAAATCCCTTTCAACACCACAATAAAAGTTAAATTTGGCTGTTTGAAGTGGCTCAAGCCTATAATCCTAGCACTGTGAGGCTGAGGGAGAATTGCATGAGGCTAAAAGTTGAAGAACAGCCTGGAACCACAGTTAGATCACATCTCCACAGAAAAATTTTAAAAGTTGGCAGGACATGGCAGCTCACACCTATAATCCCAGTACTTTAGGAGGCCGATGTGGTTGGATCACTTGAGGCCAGGAGTTTGAGACCATCCTGGCCAACATGGTGAAATCTCACCTCTCCTAAAAATACAAAAATGAGCCAGGCATGGTGACGGGTTCCTGTAATCCCAGATACTTGGGAGGCTGAGGCAGGAGAATCGCTTGAACCTAGGAGGTGGAGACTGTAGACTCCATCTTAAAAAAAAAAAAAAAAAAAAAGAAAAGAAAAGTTACCTGGGCATGGTGGTATATGCTTGTAGTCCTACATATGCTAGAGGTTGAGGCGAGAGAATCACTTGAGTCCAAGAGTTAAGGATGCTGTGAGCTGTGATCCCACCATTATACCCTGGCCTGAACAACAACCGTGTCTGGCCCAAAATCAGTAAATGTTTCCAAATAAAACATTGTGATACTGCAAAAAAAAAACTGGATGATAGGCTGGGCACAGTGGCTCATGCTTGAAATCCCAGTACTTTGGGAGGCTGAGACGGGTGGATTACCTGAGGTTGGGAGTTTGAGACCAGCCTGCCCAACATGGTAAAACCCCGTCTCTACTAAAAATACAAAATTAGCCAGGTGTGGTGGTGCAGGCCTGTAATCCCAGCTACTCGGGAGGCGGAGGCAAGAGAATCACTTGAACCCGGGAAGTGGAGGTTGCAGTGAGCCAAGATCGTACCATTGCACTCCAGCCTGGGAAGCAAAAGCGAGACTCCATCTCCAAAAAACAAAACGAAACAAAAACTGGATGATGAACTGCTGGGTCAGGTGTGAATTACACGTTTTTCTGAGGAAAATTGAAAGTTCATTTATCTTGAAGGATTTTTCCTGTTTTGTTATTTGACCTTGCTTCATGAAAAAGCACTTTGGGAGGCTGAGGTGGGTGGACTACCTGAGGTCAGGAGTCTGAGACTAGCCTGACCAACATGGTGAAACCCTGTCTTTACTGAAAATATAAAAATTAGCCCGGTGTGGTGGCGAGTGCCTGTAATCCCAGCTACTCAGGGGTTAAAAAAAAAAAAAAAAAAAAAGGTAAGGCAAAAATGGCTCTAGAAGTCCAGGAGCTGCCTCCTCTCACCACAAGGCCAAGTTTTTTTTGTTTGTTTGTTTTTTGAGACGGTGTTTCACTCTTGCTGCCCAGTCTGGAGTGCAATGGAGTGACCTTGGTTCACTGCAACCTCCACTCCCTGGGTTCAAGTGATTCTTCTGCCTCAGCCTCCCAAGTAGCTGGGATTACAGGCATATGCCACTATACCCAGTTAATTTTTGCATTTTTAGTAGAAACAACGTTTTTCCATGTTGGTCAGGCTGGTCTCGAACTCCCGAACTCAGGCGATCTGCCCACCTCGGCCTTCCAAAGCGCTGGGATTATAGGCATGAGCCACCGCGCCTGGCCACAAGGCCAAGTCTTATGCCATTGGAAAGACACATATTATACACCTGCGGTGTGAGACAATGTTCTTCAGTGACCACGATGGATCAAGACAAAACAAGGGCACTCTGTAACCATGTCTCAGAATAGTATAGAAGAAAACATATTTCAAATTATCAAACTGAGCAAATTTTTTTCAGTAATGTGACTCATTTGTAATTCTCATATATCTCACTGTCATTTATGGCTTTTGGTCATATTTATTACGATATTACGCCCTCTTTGACAACAAGTATGGTACTGGTGGTCTTTGGTAAGATGTCACTGAGAACATTATGAGTTAACTTTTGGTACAATGAGTGAATGAAAAGTTAGGACTGAGAGGCCAGGCATGGTGGCTCACACCTGTAATCCCAGCACTTTGGGAGGCTGAGGCAGGTGGATCACAAGGTCAAGAATTCGAGACCATCCTGGCTAACACAGTGAAACCTCGTCTCTACTAAAAAAAATACAAAAAAATTAGCTGGGCCGGGCGCGGTGGCTCACGCCTGTAATCCCAGCACTTTGGGAGGCCGAGGTGGGCGGATCACGAGGTCAGGAGATTGAGACCACGGTGAAACTCCATCTCTACTAAAAATACAATTAGCCGGGCGCGGTGGTGGGCGCCTATAGTCCCAGCTACTCGGGAGGCTGAGGCAGAAGAATGGCATGAACCCAGGAGGTGGAGCTTGCAGTGAGCCGAGATGGCACCACTGCACTCCAGCCTGGGCGACAGAGCGAGACTCTGTCTCAAAAAAAAAAAAAAAAAAAATTCAGCTGGGTGTGGTGGTAGGAGCCTGTAGTCCCAGCTACTCAGGAGGCTGAGGCAGGAGAATGGCATGAATCCAGGAGGCAGAGCTTGCAGTGAACAAAGATCGAACCACTGCACTGCAGCCTGGGCAACAGAACAAGACTCCATCTCAAAAATAAATAAATAAAATAAAATGAATAGGGAGAGAGGCCCATCTGTAGTGTTGAAATCCATGTGGATTTCAACGCCACTTAGATCAGAAAATGTTTCCCACGTGGCTTATAGTCATATGGTTTTCCTCTAGTGTAAGTCTTTTTGTGAATTATACCCTCTTTGATGACAGGTATGCTACTGAGGGTTTTTGGCATAAAGTCACTCTGAAAAACGTGAGATAACTTTTGGTATTATGAACGAACAAAAATTAGGATCAAGATAAATGTTCTAGGCCGGGCGCGGTGGCTCAAGCCTGTAATCCCAGCACTTTGGGAGGCCGAGACGGGCGGATCACGAGGTCAGCAGATCGAGACCATCCTGGCTAACATGGTGAAACCCCGTCTCTACTAAAAATACAAAAAACTAGCCGGGCGAGGTGGCGGGCCCCTGTAGTCCCAGCTACTTCGGAGGCTGAGGCAGGAGAATGGTGTAAACCCGGGAGGCGGAGCTTGCAGTGAGCTGAGATCCGGCCACTGCACTCCAGCCTGGGCGACAGAGCCAGACTCCGTCTCAAAAAAAAAAAAAAAAAAAGATAAATGTTCTAAGTATATAAGCATGAAAATTAAAATTTACATGAGGAAAAAGACATCTGGGATTTTGTCCACTTAGTAATATTGACTCACAATGTTCAAAAAGTAATGTGGTAACATAAATTTGATCTAATGCATGATGGCACTAAGATATTTTATTATGGCTTCTCAATTAACTAAATAGAGAATAACAGCTGAGTGCAGTGGCTCATGCCTGAAATTCCAGCACTCTGGGAGGCTGAGGCAGGTGGATCACTTCAGGTCAGGAGTTCAAGACCAGTGTGGTCAATAGGGTGAGACCTCATCTCTACTAAAAATATAAAAATTAGCCAAGCGTGGCCGTGCACACCTGTAAACCCAGGCATCTTTTTCCTTAGGAGGCTGAGGCAGGAGAATTGCCTGAACCCAGAGGTGAAGCCTGCAGTGAGCCAAGATCACGCCACTGCACTCCAGCCTGGGCAACGGAGGAAGACTCCATCTCAAACAACAACAACAAATAGAGAATAACATGTTAGTAGGCAGTTGCTATAAACATTTGTTTACATTGTCTGTATTTGAAGGTTCTTAGCAGATCTGAAGGCTTTCCCATATTGCTTATGTTCATAGGGTTTCTCTCCAGTGTGAGTCCTTTCATGTACTCGAAGTTGTGAGGCAGATCTGTAGGCTTTCCCACATTGCTTACACTCATAGGGTTTCTCTCCAGTATGAATCTTTCTATGCATTTGAAGTTGAGTGGCAGATCTGAAGGCTTTACCACACTGCTTACATTCGTAAGGTTTCTCTCCAGTGTGAGTCCTTTCATGATATCGAAGGCTACTGGAAGAAATGAAGGCTTTCCCACATTGCTTACATTCATAGGGTTTCTCTCCAGTGTGGGTCTTTTCATGATACTGAAATGCAGTAGAAGACATGAAGGCTTTACCACATTGCTCACACTCATACTGTTTCTCTCCAATGTGAGTTCTTCCGTGGTACCGAATGGAACTGAAAGAAATAAAGGCTTTTCCACATTGCTTACACTCATAGGGTTTCTCTCCAGTGTGAGTCCTTTCATGTCTACGAATGGCAGTGGAAGAAATGAAGGCTTTACCACACTGCTTACACTCAGGGTTTCTCTCCAGTGTGAATCCTTTTATGACACTGAAAGGAACCAGAAGAAGTGAAGGCTTTGCCACATTGCTTGCATTCATAGGGTTTCACTCCAGTGTGAGCCCTTTCATGTCTACGAAAGGAACCAGGCAAACCGAATGCTTTCCCACAATCCTTACATTCATATGGCTTCTCTCCAGTGTGCACCCTTTTGTGTATATGCAAAGAAGAAAAATAATTGAATGCTTTCCCACATTCCTTACATTCATAGGGTTTCTCTCCAGTGTGTGTCCTTTCATGTACTCGAAGGATCTTGGCAGATGTGAATGCTTTGTCACACTCTTTACATTCATAGGCATTCTGTCCTCTATACATCGTCGCATGTATTTGAAAGGAAGAGAAATTGTTGAATGCTTTTCCACATTCCTTATAGGGTTTCTCTCCAGTGTGTCTTTTCATGAATTTGAAGGTTTCTGACAGATCCAAAGGTTTTTTTCACATTGTTTAGATTCATACAGTTGCTTTCCAGTGTGAGTCCTTTCATGCATTTGAAGGTGTGAGGCAGATCTGAAGGCTTTCCCACATTGGTCACACTTATAGGGTTTCTCTCCAGTGTGAGTCCTTTCATGGTATCGAAAGGAAGTGGAAAAAATGAAGGCTTTACCACACTGCTTACATTCATAGAGTTTCTCTTGAGTGTGAGTCCTTTCATGCATTTGACGGTGTGAGGCAGATCTGAAGGCTTTCCCACATTGCTTACACTCATAGGGTTTCTCTCCAGTGTGAGTCTTTTCATGATATCGAAAGGAAGTGTAAAAAATGAAGGCTTTACCACACTGCTTACATTCATAGGGTTTCTCTTGAGTGTGAGTCCTTTTGTGCATTTGAAGGTGTGAGGCAGATCTGAAGGCCTTCCCACATTGCTTACACTCATAGGGTTTCTCTCCAGTGTGAGTCCTTTCATGATATCGAAAGGAAGTAGAAGAAACGAAGGCTTTCCCACACTGCTTGCATTCATAGGGTTTCTCTCCAGTGTGAGTCCTTTCGTGATAGTGAAAGGAACTGGAACGATTAAAGGATTTACCACAGTGCTTGCATTCATAAGTTTTCTCTCCAGTGTGAGTTCTTTCATGTCTTAGAAATGAACTGGGAAAATCAAAGGCTTTTCCACATGTCTTACATTTATAAGGTCTCATTCTAGTGTGCATTTTCATGTGTCTTTGAAAGTTAAGATAAGATAATGCTTTCCCACATTGTTTACATTCATAGGGCTTTTTCCCAGAGTGGGTCACTTCATGTCTACAAAGATAACTGGGACACTTGAATGCTTTCCCACATTTGGTACATTCATCAGGCTTTTCCTCACTGTGAGTTCTTTCATGTATTTGAAAGGAATGGAACCATCCGAAGGCTTTTCCACATTGTTTGCATTCATATGGCTTTTCTCCAGTGTGAGTTCTTCTATGTTCATAAAAGGAATTGAGACCACTGAATGCTTTCCCACATTCCTTACATTCATAAGGCTTCTCTCCAGTGTGAGTTCTTTCATGTATTTGAAGGGAAGTTGAATAACTAAAGGCTTTACCACATTGTTTACATTCATATGGTTTCTCTCCAGTATGAACTCGTTCATGTATAAGATATACGCTGAGACAAGGGCAGGCTTTCCCACAAAACTTACATTTATAAGGTCCATCTCCATTGTGCATTATCATGTGTCTTCGAATGCTTGAACGGGATATGAAGGTTTTTCCACATTCTTTACAATCATATAGTTTTTCTCCAGTGTGAGCCTTTTCTTCCGTTTGAAAGGAGGGGTGACATCTGAAGGCTTTCTTACGTTGTAGACACTTATATGGCTTCTGTCCATATTCCCGATACTCAGATGGCTTGTGTACAGCGTCAGCTCTAATGTGCCTATTAAGGGAAGAATGACCCAGGAAGACTTCTCCACTCACACTGCTTTCACATGATGTTACTCCAGGAGAAGCTTTTTTGTTCAGTGTGTCATCTGGAATCTGGCTAAAAATTTCTCCACAATGATTTTCTTTTGTATTTTCATTGACTCTCTCTCCCAGAAGACTTCTGTGAAAAATGAAAAGCACATTGTTGAGGGTTTGTTTATAAATGATTTTGTTTATTAACAAGGATTGCACTTGCATTTTCAACATTATCCAGGAAAGTGTAGGCTTTCTACGCTGTCTAAATTGTTGGAAGCTGACTGGACAGGCTACAAGATGGTCTATCTATACCTATTATTTTTTAAAAATCATATGTTTAAAAAAGAAAAACACTATATGGTAATTGGTTTTGTTTGTTGTTGTTTTTTTTTTTGCGATGGAGTCTCGCTCTGTCACCCAGGCTGGAGTGCAGTGGCGTGATCTCAGCTCACTGCAAACTCCACCTCCTGGGTTCATGCCATTCTCCTGCCTCAGCCTCCCGAGTAGCTGGGACTACAGGCGCCCACCACCACCCCTGGATAATTTTTTTTGTATTTTTAGTAGAGATGGGGTTTCACCGTGTTAGCCAGGATGGTCTCGATCTCCTGACTTCGTGATCCGCCCACCTCGGCCTCCCAAAGTGCTAGGATTACAGGCATGAGCCACTGCGCCCAGTGGAAAATTCTTAATAATATTTACATGTTGACTGTTTTACAAATACTAAACTGCTGTATCATTTTCTTGAGTCAGGGTCACCACATAGCCCAGGTTGGAGGGCAGTGGCAGTGGCATCATCATGGTTCACAGCACCCTTGAACTCCTGGACTCAAGTGATCTTCCTGCCTCAGCCTCCTACGTGGCTAGGACTACAGGTGTATGCCACATGTATTGCTAGTTCTTTGTTTGAAATGAAGTCTCGCTATTTTGCTCAGGCTCTTCTCAAACTCCAGGCCTCAAGCAATCCTTCCACCTCCAACTCCCAAACAGCTGAAATTACAAGTGTGAGCCACTGTGCCCAGCCTATGTCACATTTAAATATAGGTTTTTAGAGTGAATATTTTAAGAATAAATAAATTTAATGCTGGGCATATTTTCTTTATTTGCTTCTTAACATATTCTCGCATTCTAAGATTTTCTAGAGAGACATTGCTTTGTCTTGTGAGTTTAAATCACCTTAGATTTTTCCTGGGATTTTTGTACTGATCTTCAATGTTCTCGTCTTTCCATTTTTCTCCTAAAATACAGAATCAGAAAAATAGTGCTGAATTAAAATAAAATTATGAAAAAATGACTGTAGATTCTATGTTCATGGGACATTAGAGCCATACCTCATTTATTCATCAAAGTATTGCCTGTCCATATTCCAAATCAAGGAACAGCATTAATAAGCTAGAAACACTTGTCTCATTCATTGGGGAACATAATACTGTCATTCTTACCTATAGAGGCCAGGTTCCTCAAGGTTTCCTGCATCACTTCTCTGTAGAGATTCTTCTGGGAAGGATCCAGCAAAGACCATTCCTCCTGGGTGAAGTTCACAGCCACATCCTCGAAAGCCACCGAGTCCTGAAACATCCCACATGTACAGAGGAGGATGGGTGAGACTGACAGCACTGGGGGTCTATACCCTCTTCCTAAGACGTTTCCACAGTGCTATGGACTCCAAACATTTATTCCATTTCATGGTCATCCGACCCATTACTCTCTGTCTACACTTACTTTCTTCTATAAAGCACTTCTGATGCTGGAACAGAATTAAGCAATAAACCAACAGCAGAATAGAAAAATGTGTCTTTTCATGGAATCCAGGGAGAAAGATGCACCGCCTGGGCTGCTCTTAATGTCTGTTTGTAGCATGGGTTTACAGCACCTGTCATAATACAGTCCTCTAAATTCACATGCAAAAAATGTTAACATTAGCAGTCCTGAGGCTATAAATCCTTGAAAATGCCTGTTCACAAAGTTTAACCATTGATGATTACCTAGAAGGGGGATTTTATTTTGATAGAAGCGCAGACAACAAAAGCAAAAAAACTGGATTTTGCAAGGGGTTCAACCAACCCAACTGATAAGAGAGTCAGAACTATTTTTTTTTTTTTTGAGACGGAGTCTCGCTCTGTCGCCCAGGCTGGAGTGCAGTGGCCGGATCTCAGCTCACTGCAAGCTCCGCCTCCCGAGTTCACGCTATTCTCCTGCCTCAGCCTCCCGAGTAGCTGGGACTACAGGCGCCTGCCACTTTGCCCGGCTAGTTTTTTTGTATTTTTTAGTAGAGACGGGGTTTCACCGTGTTAGCCAGGATGGTCTCGATCTCCTGAACTCGTGATCCGCCCGTCTCGGCTTCCCAAAGTGCTGGGATTACAGGCTTGAGCCACCGCGCCCGGCCTTAGAACTGTCTAAATAAAAAACTCATGAATAGAAATTTTGTGAAAAACAGTACCGTGGTAGGAAAACTTACATTGTAATTGATGAAATGCTGAAGGCTGAAAGGAGACAAGGTTCAGGGATAAAACTCCAGCGCACCGGCCGGGCACGGTGGCTCAAGCCTGTAATCCCAGCACTTTGGGAGGCCAAGACAGGTGGATCATGAAGGTCAGGAGATCGAGACCATCCTGGCTAACATGGAGAAACCCCATCTCTACTAAAAAATACAAAAAACTAGCCGGGCGATGTGGCGGGCACCTGTAGTCCCAGCTACTTGGGAGGCTGAGGCAGGAGAATGGCTTAAACCCGGGAGGCAGAGCTTGCAGTGAGCTGAGATCCGGCCACTGCAGTCCAACCTGGGTGACAGAGCGAGACTCCGTCTCAAAAAAAAAAAAAAAAAGAAAAGAAAAGAAAAGAAAAGAAAAGAAAAGAAAACTCCAGTGCACCCACTCTTAACAAAAAGGCAAATATTTATCAAAATTTAAAAGTTCTGTCCATGAGGGGACACCACAAACAGAAGGAAAAGGTACCCCATAACACTGGAGCAAATATTGGCAATTATGTATCTGGAAAAGTATCAATATTCAGAAAATATAATGAATTCTTACATTCAACTAAAAAGAAAAGAAAAATCAAGGCCGGGTGCGGTGGCTCACACCTGCAATCTCAGCACTTCGGGAGGCTGAGGTGGGTGGATCACCTGAGGTCAGGAGTTCAAGATCAGCCTGGTCAACATGGTGAAACCCCATCTCTATCAAAAATACAAAAAATTAGCCAGGCGTGGTGGCGGGTGCCTGTAGTCCCAGCTACTTGTGACGCTGGGGCTGAGAATTGCTTGAAGCCGGGAGGCGAGGTTGCAGTGAGTGTAGATGGTGCCACTGCACTCCAGCCTGGGTGACAACAACGAGATTTTGTCTCAAGAAAAAAGAAAAATCAAACACCTCAAACATAAACTTTGGAAAAAATGCTGAGAAATTGGAACCCCTGTGCTCTGACCTAAGGATTGCAAAATGGCTCAACCTCTATGGAAAACAGTATGGTGGTGCCTGAAAAGCTAGTAAAAAAATATTTTCTTCCAGCAACCCATTTCTAGGTTTATTTATATTCAATTCATATAAATTGAAAGTTGGATCTTTGAAGAGATATTTGAAAACCACTGTTCACAATAGCCAACAGACGGATCAATTCAAATGTCCACTGATGGCTAAATGGATAAAGAAAATGTGGTATGCATATACTTACAGTGGGATAGTATTTAGTCTTACAAAATAACATTCTGGGGCCAGGCATGGTGGCTCATGCCTGTAATCTCAGCACTTTGGGAGGCCGAGGCAGGAGGATCACCTGAGGTCAGGAGTTCAAGACCAGCCTGGCCAACATGGTGAAACCCGTCTCTGCTAAAAATACAAAAACATTAGCCGGGTGTGGTGGCGAGTGCCTGTAATCCCAGCTACTCGGGAGGCTGAGGCAGGAGAATCGCTTGTACCCGGGAGGCAGAGGTTGCAGTGAGCCGAGATAGTGCCATTGCACTCCAGCCTGGGCAAGAAGAGCAAAACTCCATCTCAAAAAACAAACAAACAAACAAACAAAAACCTTCTGTCCCATGCTACAACAAGCCTGAAAATTCAGGATTCGGAATTTGCTCATGCCTGTCATCCCAGCACTTTAGGAGGTTGAGGTGGACGGATCTCAAGGTCAGGAGTTCAAGACCAGCCTGACCAACATGGTGAAACCCCATCTCTACTAAAAATACCAAAATTAGCCGGGCATGGTGGTATGCACCTGTAATCCCAGCTACTCAGGAGGCAGAGCCGGAGAATAGCTTGAACCCAGGAGGCAGAGGTTGCAGTGAGCTGAGATCGTGCCATTGCACTCCAGCCTAGGTGACAAAGTGAGACTCTGTCTCAAAAAAAAGAAAATTCAGGGTTCAGCTGGGCGTAGTGGCTCACGCCTGTAATCCCAGCACTTTGGGAGGCCAAGGCAGGGTGAATCACGAGGTCAGGAGTTCAAGACCAGCCTGGCTAAGATGGTGAAACCCCGTCTCTACTAAAAATACAAAAATTAGTCGGCCATGGTGGTGGGTGCCTGTAATCCCAGCTACTTGGGAGGCTGAGACAGAGAACAGCTTGAACCCAGGAGGTGGAGGTTGCAGTGAGCCAAGATTGCACCACTGCACTCCAGCCTGGGCAAGAGAGTGAGACTCCATCTCAAAAAAAAAAGAAAATAAAATTCAGGAGTCTATACTAATTGCAAAAGGCCACTCATTAAAAAAATACAGTATTGGCCGGGCGCAGTGGCTCAAGCCTGTAATCCCAGCACTTTGGGAGGCCGAGACGGGCGGATCACGAGGTCAGGAGATCGAGACCATCCTGGCTAACATGGTGAAACCCCATCTCTACTAAAAAATACAAAAAACTAGCCGGGCGAGGTGGCGGCGCCTGTAGTCCCAGCTACTCGGGAGGCTGAGGCAGGAGAATGGCGTGAACCTGGGAGGCGGAGCTTGCAGTGAGCTGAGATCCGGCCACTGCACTCCAGCCCGGGCGACAGAGTGAGACTCCGCCTCAAAAAAAAAAAAAAAAAAAAAATACAGTATTATTCATCTTAGATGAGTTATATAGATTTGTCAAACTAATTCAACAGTACATGTAAAATTCCTAAAGCTAATAAATTTAAATATTTTTATAATAATAAATTATTGTACCAAGTTAAAAAAAAACCTAATTAATTAAAAGATAGGGAAAGTATTTGAATGACATTCCTGCAAGATATATGAAAAGGGCCAAGACGCTCATGAAAAGAAGGTCAGTGGACCAGGAGTCATCAGGCACAAGGATTTATATAATGTAGTTTTTAGTGATTATTGAGTGCTTTCCTCATATTCATAAAGTAATATATTTTTAACCCATTTCCTATTTAGAAAAAAAAAACAGTGCAGCTTGCTGCCAGCATTCATTTAATTTTACATAAGCACACTCTTTAAAGCTGAAGCAAATCTGATTGATTTTCAGTGTGAAAATAAAATTTCTAAACAGAACTTGTTTCTAATCCTAATGTAATGAAAACATATATGATGTTACATTAGGATGAGAGACAAGAGTATTCTCGGGGCACATGGAAAATGGGTTGAATATACCCAGCACTTATTGCTTTGTGGAAAAGAAACGGGAAACAATTAAAATACCGCAGCAGTTTCACATGTATCATGGGGGACACATGATTGATAATGATGTCCACTGGAGAGGGGAAATGAGGGAGTGTTTTGGAATGTGGGGAGGAAACCATAAATTTAAGGATTTATCATCAGCCCTAGCAAGAACTAGGCTGGAAGGATCACAAGGACTCCTTCCTTGACCACACTTTAGTAAGGCTCCTCGGAGCCCGCTTCCTGACTAGCTTTTGTGTTTGTCCTGCAGAGCCCAGTTATAGCTAAATGCTAATAAGGGAGTTTAGAGAGAATCCCCCCAAACTTGATATCTAATCAAGTTGTTTCCCTCACCTATGATAATTTATTAATATTTTCTTCCCCAACTCTTGACACCTTACCAAGTTCCTCTATGGTACCTTGCTCTTTAGATACAATTGTCTTGTTGATGCATTCAGGTTGAGTTCAATCTCTTTCCCATATTAAATTATACTATAACATATAGCCAAAAAATCAGGCTTTATTCAACACATATTGCAATTGTGCTCAATAAAACCTTCCTTGAAATTTTTACCAAGTTTTCAGTGTAATCCCTCTTTACAAGGAATACAGACTTAGACTTGAGACCCTAATTCACATGTCTGCAGTGCATTAGTGATAAGAAGTTCTCTTCTGGTGGGGAGGAAGATGGGTTTCCCAAGAGCACCTCCTACTCAAACATCCAAAACACCAGGTCAGACTTCTCTCCTGATGACCACTTCTTGTTGTCACCCCATAAACTGGATGAGATTGGGGACCGTGGGTGTACCATTGCCAGAGAGGACTACAGGATAGAGTTCACCTCCCGCAGTAATGGGCCAGGATGCCTCAGAGTGCTGGCTACCAATTCATCCCCCACCCTATGTGAAGAAGATGGACCAGATATTCAATATAGAAGTTTTCTTCCATTTGGTGAATTATCTTGTCAAACTCTTGCTTTTTTTGTTTTTAAGCATACAACAGCCAGTATTCCCAGGCATTTTCTATGCATTTACTAACCAGGCCCAACCCTGCTTAGCTACAGAGAACAGATGTGTTCAGTGTGGCATGACCACACATGCTTCAGTTTCTTTTTTTTTTGAGACGGAGTCTCACTCTGTCGTCCAGGCTACAGTGCAGTTGGTGTGATCTCAGCTCGCTGCAACCTCTGCTTCCTGGGTTTAAGTGATTCTCCTGCCTCAGCCTCCCTAGTAGCTGGGTTCACAGGAGCCCACCACCATGCCCAGTTAATTTTTGTATTTTTAGTAGAGACAGTGTTTCACCATGTTGGCCAGCCTGGTCTTGCACTCCTGACCTCAGGCAATCTGTCCGCGTGGCCTCCCAAAGTGCTGGGATTACAGGCATGAGCCACCACATCTGGCCTCTTTTTTTTTTTTCAAGGTGGATTCGTTCTGTTGCCCAGGCTGGAATGTAATGGTGTGATCTCAGCTCACCACAACCTCCACTTCCCAGGTTCAAGCGATTCTCCTGTCTCAGCCTCCCAAGTAGCTGGGATTACAGGCATGTGCCACCATGCCTGGCTAATTTTTGTATTTTTAGTAGAGACGGGGTTTCACCATGTTGGCCAGGCTGGTCTCAAATTCCTGACCTCAAGTGATCTGCCAGTCTCGGCCTCCCAAAGTGCTGGGATTACCGGCATGAGCCACCATGCCTGGCTATTTCAATTTCTTGATGGTATTTTTTTAAGCACAAAAGTTTTAAATTTTGATGTAGTCTAAATGACATAGTTTTTTTTGCTGCTAGTGCTCCCAGTGTCATGTCAGAAAATATTTTTCCTAAGTCCAAGATTATGAAGATTTTTGGGTGGCACTTTCTGTAGCATCAAGAGAGGGAGATTCTCCTTTGTTCCTATGGGAGGATAAGACTGATGTAATTGAATAATTCTGCATGCTGAAATGGAAATGAAGTGCACTATACTATGGAGGAGAAAACTATATAAATTGATGCTATAATAGCTTAATGCTATATACTATAATACCTTTATATGTGGTAGTTATATATAATGTACAAATTATATATATTTACCAATTACCTACCATAACTAAATCACATACAATATACATATACTACAAGTGTGCATATATATAACATGTATATATATACACATATACATGATACACTATACACAATAATGCCAGGATAATACTGTATTAAATAAACTTCCTTAAATTCTGACATAAGCTTCAGCAACATATTTGCAAAGAAAATTTATCGATATATGACAACATATAAACTTCATGATCAAGTGGGATTTAATCCAGGAAAGCAAGGTTGCTTTATCTCTGAACTTCATTCAATACACCATAATAATAGACTCAACATCAAAAACCAAAAGAATGTCCTAACAGATGCGAAAAAGTCATATGAGAAACCTCAACATCACCTCATGAATAAAGACACTCAAACTAGAAATACAAGAGAATATTCCATAAGATGACAAGAGATGCACTAAGAACAAAGAAAACCCGACCATAAGACAGGTATGAAAATACAAAACTACTCTCATTCTTCTTAGTAAAAAACTAACTGCGTCCCTGCCCACCTCGATCTGGGGGCGTTTGGGGCCACCACCTCCCACCTTAGGTTCCCAAGGTCCACAAAAAACAAACAGAAAAACAAAACTAATTGTTCCCAATTCCCACAAGACAAGGAGGTGTACTCTCATCCCTTCTGTTCACCTTGGAAGAGAGGTGCTACTAGTCCCACCAGGCCAGAAAATGCAAGCCTTCCAGATTCATAGGACATGTACATTCAGCACCCCTGACAGACACACAGACTTTTGTCACTGCACATACAGTTGTATAAACCAAGGCAGAAACACAGAAAGGCAAAAGGGCTGTGTTAGTTGGTTTTGTGATTCTATAAAATACCTGAGGCAGGATAAATCATACAGAAAAGAGGTTTATGTGGCTCATGGTTCTACAGGCTGTACAAGAAGCATGGCACTGGAATCGTCTTTCCGGTGTGGGCCTCAGGAAGTTCCTTCTTATGGTGGAAGGCAAGAGGAGCTAGGGTCACATATGCAAAAGAGGGAGCAAGGGGCAGAGGAGGTGTCATGCTCTTTTTTTTTTGTTTTTCTCACTCTGCCGCCTAGGCTGGAGTGCAGTAGCGCGATCTCGGCTCACTGCAAGCTCCGCTCCTAGGTTCACGCCATTCTCCGGCCTCTGCCACCCGAATAGCTGAGACTACAGGCGCCCGCCACCACACCTGGCTAATTTTTTGTATTTTTAGTAGAGACAGGGTTTCACTGTGTTAGCCAGGATGGTCTCGATCTCCTGACCTTGTGATCCACCTGTCTCTGCCTCCCAAAGTGCTGGGATTACAGGCATGAGCCACCGCACCCAGCCATGTCATGCTCTTTTAAACAATTAGCTCTCCGGCTGCTCTGCCTATGGAGTAGCCATTATTTATTCCTTTACTTACATAAGAAACTTGCTTTCACTTTATGGACTGGCCCTGAATTACTTCTTAAAAAAACAAAATAGGGCCGGGCACGGTGGCTCACGCCTGCAATCCCAGCACTGGGAGGCCGAGGCGGGCGGATCACAAGGTCAGGAGATCGAGACCATACTGGCTAACTTGGTGAAACCCTGTCTCTACTAAAAATACAAAAAATTACCCGGGCGTGGTGGCGGGCACCTGTGGTCCTAGCTACTCGGGAGGCTGAGGCGGGAGAATGGTGTGAACCCAGGCAGGCAGAGCTTGCAGTGAGCCCAGATTGCGCCACTGCACTCCAGCCTGGGCGACAGAGCAAGACTCCATCTCAAAAAAAAAAAAAAAGGGGGGGCAGGGTGCTGTGGCTCATGCCTGTAATCCCAGCACTTTGGGAGGCGGAGACTGGGTGGATCACAAGGTCAGGAGATCGAGACAATCCTGGCTAACACAGTGAAACCCTGTCTCTATTAAAAATACAAAAAATTGGCCGGGCACGGTGGCTCAAGCCTGTAATCCCAGCACTTTGGGAGGCCGAGACGGGCGGATCACGAGGTCAGCAGACCGAGACCATCCTGGCTAACCTGGTGAAACCCCGTCTCTACTAAAAAATACAAAAAACTAGCTGGGCGAGATGGCGGGCACCTGTAGTCCCAGCTACTTGGGAGGCTGAGGCAGGAGAATGGCGTGAACCCGGGAGGCGGGGCTTGCAGTGAGCTGAGATCCGGCCACTGCACTCCAGCCTGGGCGGCAGAGCGAGACTCCGCCTCAAAAAAAAAAAAAAAAAATACAAAAAATTAGCCAGGCATGGTGGCATGCACCTGTAATCCCAGATATTTGGGAGGTTGAGGTAGGAGAATCACTTAAACCTGGGAGGTGGAGGTTGCAGTGAGCCCAGATTGCACCATTGCACTCCAGCCTCCAGCCTGATGACAGAGTAAAACTCTGTCTCAAAAAAAAAAAGAAAAGAAAAAGAAAACACCAATCAGTTCTTCTGTCTGTGAACAAATAGAGCAAGAGCTCCCCCATTATTGTATTATTTAGGCTGAACTAACTGCAATCTGCCAACTAATATTTGATTACAAAATTTTCCACCTAAATGGTCTGTAAAAAATATATATATATTATTTATGCTTAACTAACCTCAATCTGCCAACTAATGTCTGATTACAAAATTTTCCACCTGTGTGGTCTATAAAAAAAATGTAATACACATTTTTAAACAGTTGGAGCTCTAAACTATCTTGAGTTTTTTAAAGCATTGTGATTTTGAGATTGAGTCACATGACAGGTAGCTCTGAATGCCAGCTGGAACCTTACTTTCACGGAATACAGACTTACCCTCTTTCCTACCTGTATTGTTTGGGAAAATGTTGGAATTGACTGAAGAGAACCAGGGAAGACCCCTTCCTTCTTCACTATTGATTTTTATTATAAATTAACTTTCCTGTTACCTTTCACAGAAAAACACTTCAGGGCCTGGCATGTTGGCTGGACATGGTAGCTCATGCCTGTAAGATTCCAACACTTTGGGACGTCAAGGCGGGTGGAAGACTTGAGGCCAGGAGTTGGAGACCAGCCTGGCCATCATGGTGAAACCCCGTCTCTACTAAAAACACAAAAAATTAGCCAGGCTTGGTGGCACCTACCTGTAATCCCAGATACTTGGGAGGCTGAGGCATGAGAATCACTTGAACCAAGGAGGTGGAGGTTGCAGTGAGCTGAGACCACATCACTGCGTTCCAGCCTAGATGACACAGCGAGACTCTGTCTCAAAAACAAGCAAATAAACAAACAAACAAAAACCCTGGCATGTTAAGTTCACTTTTGAAATTGGATAAAAAAGGAAAAACAGCTTTAGGGAAAACAAGCCATAGGGGAAAAATACAAAAATTTTTTTTTCTTTTTTTGAGACAGAGTCTCGCTCTGTCATCTAGGCTGGAGCACAATGGCGCGATCTCAGTTCACTGCAACCTCCACCTCCCGAGTTGAAGGGATTCTCCTGTCTCAGCCTCCGGAGTAGCTGGGACTACAGGCGCGTGCCACCACGCTCAGGTAATTTTTGTATTTTTAGTAGAGACAGGGTTTCACCATGTTAATCAGGATGGTCTCAATCTCTTGAACTCGTGATCCGCCCACCTCGGCCTCCCAAAGTGCTGGGATTATAGGCATGAGCCACTGCACCTGGCCTAAAATACAAATTATTAACAAATGAAATTGTATCCTGACCTCCCACTCGCACCTTCTTCCTAACCTTGTTTTCGCCTCTCTGTAAAAAAAAAAAAAAAAAAAAAAATTCCTTTTTGGGCTAACTTTGAGATGCTTACATACCTTATACTTAGTCCCTTTTCCTTATTTCAATTCTCCTTTGGAATAAAGTCATTCCTGGCTGGGCGCGGTGGCTCACCCCTGTAATCCCAGTACTTTGGGAGGCCAAGGTGGGTAGATAACCTGAGGTCAGGAGTTTGAGACCAGCCTGGCCAACATGGTGAAACCCTGTCTCTACTAAAAATACAAAAATTAGCAGGGCGCAGGCCGGGCACGGTGGCTCACACCTATAATCCCACCACTTCGGGAGGCTGAAGCGGGTGGATCACCTGAGGTCAGGAGATTGAGACCATCCTGGCTAACATGGTGAAACCCTGTCTCCACTAAAAAAATACAAAAGTAGCTGGGTGCAGTGGCTCACGCCTGTAATCCCAGCACTGTGGGAGGCCAAGGTGGGCGGATCACGAGGTCAGGAGATCAAGACCATCCTGGCTAACACGGTGAAACCCCGTCGCTACTAAAAAATACAAAAAATTAGCCAGGCGTAGTGGTGCGTGCCTGTAGTCCCAGCTACTCGGAGGCTGAGGCAGGAGAATAGCGTGAACCCGGGAGGCAGAGCTTGCAGTGAGCCGAGATCACACCATTGCACTCCAGCCTGGGCAACACAGCGAGACTCCATCTCAAAAAAAAAATACAAAAGTTAGCCAGGCGTGGTGGCAGGTGCCTGTAGTCCCAGATATTCGGGAGACTGAGGCAGGAGAATGGCGTGAACCCAGGAGGCAGAGGCAGAGGCAGAGGTTGCAGTGAGCCGAGATCACACCACTGCACTCCAGCCTAGGTGACAGAGTGAGACTTGGTCTAAAAAAAAAAAAAAAAGAAAAGAACAACAAAAAGAAAAGTCATTCTTTACCTAAATCCACATCTGTTTCATTAAAAATGTTTAGAAACAACCTTAGGACAACTAGCCTCAGAAGGGCATCGCTGACCCGCTGCATCTGCCTGTGGATCCCCAGTTTTCCAGTACTCTCAGATTCTCTCAGCATAAAGGGCTCCTCCCATGGTCAGTGTGAGCAGCTGGGACACTGCAGGGGAGGCTCCCCAGCAAGAAACAAATGAGCCTTCAATGACCTCTCTTTGCAGGCTTCTGATTGTCCTTAGTTTGCAGTCGCTGGGCTCAGGCCTGATTCAATGAGAAAACACCTAGTGTTTGAAGAATCTAGCAAAATCCTTCAAACTCAAGTTCAGGTTTACACATGGAAAGGAAATTATAAGGCATTTGCATTTCATACCACAAAATGGAAAGCAAAAATATCTAATCCTTTCAGACAATACACATATTTGTGGAAGTCAATAATTCCAATTTGAAGCCATTAGAACTTTAAATTGCTTTATTTTTTATTTTATTTATTCTTCTTATTATTATTTTTGGAGACAGAGTCTCACTCTGTTGCCAGGCTGGAGTGCAGTGGCATAATCCCGGCTCACTGCAACCTCCACCACCAGGGTTCAAGCAACTCTCCTGCCTCAGCCTCCTGAGTAGCTGAGATTACAGGCACGTGATACAACACCTGGCTAATATTTGTATTTTTAGTAGACCAGCCTGGCCAACATGGTGAAACCCCGTCTCTACTACAAATACAAAAAAAATTAGCTAGGCATGGTGGCGGGCGCCTGTAATCCCAGCTACTCGGGAGGCTGAGGCAGGAGAATCGTTTGAACCCGGGAGGCGGAGGTTGTAGTGAGCCGAGATCGCGCCATTGCACTCCAGCCTGGGAGACAAGAGCGAAACACCCTTTCAAAAAAAAAGAAAGAGGCCAGGCGCGGTGGCTCAAGCCTGTAATCCCAGCACTTTGGGAGGCCGAGAGGGGCGGATCACGAGGTCAGGAGATCGAGACCATTCTGGCTAACACGGTGAAACCCCGTCTCTACTAAAAACTACAAAAAACTAGCCGGGCGACGTGGCGGCGCCTGTAGTCCCAGCTACTCGGGAGGCTGAGGCAGGAGAATGGCATGAACACGGGAGGCGGAGCTTGCAGTGAGCTGAGATCCGGCCACTGCACTCCAGCCTGGGCGACAGAGCGAGACTCCGTCTCAAAAAAAAAAAAAAAAAAAAAAAAGAAAGAAAAAAGAAAAAAAGCGTCTAGTACACATTGATCATGATGTGAACACAAACATGACAGCAGTTGCCAAGCTCTACGCCACAGATAACAGGGAAAACAGTTATCACTGTCACAAGTTCTCCACGCTAGGCCAGGCGCTGTGGCTCACGCCTTTATTCCCAGCACGGGGCCTGTTTAAGTTTTAACAGGAGAAAGGGGGAACTGGGGGCCTCACAGCGCAGCTCCTCCCGCACGAACCCCACACCCGAGGCGGGATTGCCTCCATGACCCTCCCGTGACCCCCGCACAATATGGAGAGACTCGGGGCTCCGGGTGCGGAGCTGTCCAGAGAGGGCTCTGGGGCTGGGGCCGCAGTCTGCGCGCAGAGACTAGACAGGGCGCCCGGGATTCCGGCTGTCGGCCCAGCCGCACCGGGCGGCCGACTGTACCGAAGGCCAAGCCGCGCCAGGGGTACTCGGGCCCCAGACCCGGAGTCGCCGCGGGGAGGTCCGGGTCCTGGCACAGCCAGTTCCATCCGGTTCCAACCAGCCCCTGCCCACCCACCCCATATCTCGGGACTCCCAGCGGGGGCTCACACTCACCATTTCCTCGCTTTCACTTAACTCCCACGTCCAGAGCAGGACAACGCAGACGACAGAGCTACAGACGTATGGCGGTGGCAACCGGTCCCTCTCAGAGCAGGAAAAACGTGGTGCCAACCTCGCCCGGCTGGGGAAGCCAAAGACTGAGCAGAGCGGGAATATGACCCGGTTCTTCCCGCGGATAAACGGTTGGCCGGGCCCCACCCCAGCGACTCTGATTGGGTGGGGCGCCAGGCCCCGCCCCCTACGTCCTGAGTGACAGCAGAAGTCCTGGGTAACAGGGCCAAGCCCGGCAGAACTGACCGCTTCTAGCCACAGTCCAAGGTCAAGTTCCCCCATGGCCGGGCACGGTGGCTCAAGCCTGTAATCCCAGCACTTTGGGAGGCCGAGACGGGCGGATCACGAGGTCAGGAGGTCGAGACCATCCTGGCTAACACGGTGAAACCCCGTTTCTACTAAAAAATACAAAAAACTAGCCGGGCGAGGTGGCGGGCGCCTGTAATCCCAGCTACTCCGGAGGCTGAGGCAGGAGAATGACGTGAACCCGGGAGGCGGAGCTTGCACTGAGCTGAGATCCGGCCACTGCACTCCAGCCCCGGGCGACAGAGCGAGACTCCGTCTCAAAAAAAAAAAAAAAAAAGTTCCCTCTCTGCGCCCTGCTCTTTGAAAATTTGCATTTCGGCCAAACTTGCTCGTCTTAATTACTAGAAGTGGCTCTGTCAATGGTCTGTCCCTGTTTCTTCGTCCTGCACAGTGTCATAAATGTGTGCAGGGAGTTCCAGACTCCATGTTTAATAGAGGTGAAAGCAATTAAAATATTTTATTCCAAAATATATTTCTTCGGCAATTTCGAATGGCTGCAGCTTTGCCCTTGCACAGCTGTCTTCTGGGGAGGAAATTTGCATCTATGGAGTATCTCCATTAGTGAAGCTATGCACCCTCTCCTCTTTTCTCTTTCCCTGATCCAGGAGAAATTGAGAGTCTGACACCTTTGAAAGTCTGGAAAGCCGGATGGGGTGGCTCACGCCTGTAATCCCAGCACTTTGGGATACCAAGGCAGGTGGATCACCTGAGGTCAGGAGTTCGAAATCAGCCTGGCCAACATGGCAAAACCCCATCTCTACTAAAAATACAAAAATTAGCCGGGCGTGGTGGCAGTTGCCTGTTATCCCAGCTTACCCAGGAGGCTGAGGCAGGAGAATTGCTGGAACCTGGGAGGCAAAGGCTGCAGTGAACCGAGATTGCGCCACTGCATTCAGCCTGGGCAACAGAGCAAGACTCTGTCTCAAAAAAAAAAAAAAAAAAAGAGGAATTTACCAAGACAGTTGTAGGTAAAAAAAAAAAAAAAAAAAAAAAAAAAAAAAGAAAGAAAGGCAGATTTATTAAGAAAAGTATGAAAGTACCTTGCAAGAAGGCAACAGGCAGAACCAGAGAAGGGAGCTGGCTGCAAAGAAAAGGTTTGCTAGAGATTTTATAGAATGCAACTTGGGAGCTTGCATTGTTCTGTCAGCTGAAATATTTGATAAATCGAGGTTTTTGATGGTAAACAAGAAATTTGTGAGTTATCTACATTATTTGTTTAGGAGGGCTATTTGTCCTGGGCCATAAAGAGAGACCTATGGCCAGGCACAGTGGCTCACGCCTGTAATCCCAGCACTTTGGGAGACCAAGGCAGGCAGATCACCTGAGGTCGGGAGTTCAAGACCCGCTGGCCAACATGACAAAACCCAGTCTCCACCAAAAAATACAGAAATTAGCCGGGCCTGGTGGCAGGTGCCTGTAATCCCAGCTACTCTGGAGGCTGAGGCAGGAGAATTACTTGAACCTGGGAGGCGGAGGTTGCAGTGAACGAGATGCTGACATTGAGTCATTGCACTCCAGCCTGGGTGACAAAGTGAGATTCCATCTCAAAAAACAAAATAAATGTTTTTCTGGACTTTGAAAAACAAAAGAATTAGCAATATTTTAAACAAAAAGCTATAAAAAGATTATTTCAGTCTTCCTTAATTCAGTCTATGTAATAAACTTCTGCTCAACATTTATGAACACATTAGTACTTGACAGGAGTCTTATAGTTTTAAAATTATTTTTATTTTTTTGTTTCTCGTCCACCTGGGTTTTTTTTTTAAATTATTATTTTAATGCTACAATTTCCAAAGTTATCAGAAACTTGCCTTCAAGAGTACCTGTTAGAGTCCTATAGCTGATTATAAAACTAACTTAAAAATAATCGAACTAGGCTGGGCGCAGTGGCTAATGCCTGTAATCCCAGTACTTTGGGAGGCTGAGGCTGGCAGATCACCTGAGGTTGGGAGTTCAAGAACAGCCTGACCAACATGCAGAAACCCTGTTTCTACTAAAAATACAAAATTAGCCAGGCGTGGTGGTGCATACCTATAATCCCAGCTACTCAGGAGGCTGAGGCAGGAGAATCACTTGAACCTGGGAGGCAGAAGTTCCAGTGAGCCAAGATCGCACCATTGCACTCCAGCCTGGGTGGCGGAGCGACTCTGTCTCAAAATAATAATAATAATAAAAAAATAATTAAACTGAAACCAATTGTAGATGACAAATCTTAGAACATCCATTGTTTGTTTTGTTTTGTTTGTTTTTGAGACAGAGTCTCACTCTGTTGCCAGTCTGGAGTGCAGTGGCACAATCTTGGCTCACTGCAACCTCAGCCTCCTGGGTTCAAGCAATTCTCCTGCCACAGCCTCCTGAGTAGTTGGGATTACGGGTATGTACCACCACACCCAGTTAATTTTTTGTATTTTTAGTAGTAACGGGGTTTCACCATTTTGGCCAGGCTGGTCTTGAACCCCTGACCTCATGATCCACCCACCTTGGCCTCCCAAAGTGCTGGGATTACAGCACTTTGAGCCACCGCACCTGGCCAAGAACATCCATTGTAAAGGTCTGGTCATTTCTGTGACACACAATAATTTAACATAAAAATTATAATTATTACTGATGTTAAACTCAATTCATGTTTTTTTTTTTTTTTGAGGCGGAGTCTTGCTCTGTCGCCCGGACTGGAGTGCAGTGGCCGGATCTCAGCTCACTGCAAGCTCCGCCTCCCGGGTTTACACCATTCTCCTGCCTCAGCCTCCAGAGTAGCTGGGACTACAGGCGCCCGCCACCTCGCCCACCTAGTTTTTGTATTTTTAGTAGAGACGGGGTTTCACCGTGTTAGCCAGGATGGTCTCGATCTCCTGACCTCGTGATCCGCCCGTCTCGGCCTCCCAAAGTGCTGGGATTACAGGCTTGAGCCACCGCGCCCGGCCTAATTCATATATTTTTTTTAGGCGGAGTCTTGCTCTATTGCCCAGGCTGGAGTGTGGTGGCACAATCTCAGTTCACTGTAACTTCCAACTCCCGGGTTCATGCAAGTCTCCTGCTTCAGCCTCCCGAGTTGCTGGGACTACAGGCACATGCAGCCAAGCCTGGCTTATTTTTTTGTATATTTAGTAGAGATGGGGTTTCACCATGTTGCCCAGGTTGGTTTTGAACTCCTGACCTCAGGCGATCTGGCGGCCTTGGCCTCCCAAAGTGCTAGTATTACAGGCATGAGGCACCGCTCCTGGCCTGAGACTTTACTTCTCTAATAAACTTGCTTTCTCTTTACTCTAAGGACTCACCCTGAGTTCTTTCATGCGAACCAAGAACTCTCTTGAGGTCTGAATTAGGACCCCTTCCTGGCAACAGCCTCAAGATGGTATATAAGCTTTTCTGTCTTATTGTTGGGTGGGTCTTCTTACTTTTTATTTATTTATTTATTTATTTTGAGACGGAGTCTCGCTCTGTCGCCCGGGCTGGAGTGCAGTGGCCGGATCTCAGCTCACTGCAAGCTCCGCTTCCCGGGTTTACGCCATTCTCCTGCCTCAGCCTCCCAAGTAGCTGGGACTACAGGCGCCCGCCGCCTCGCCCGGCTAGTTTTTTGTATTTTTTAGTAGAGACGGGTTTCACCGTGTTAGCCAGGATGGTCTCGACCTCCTGACCTCGTGATCCGCCCGTCTCGGCCTCCCAAAGTGCTGGGATTACAAGCTTGAGCCACCGCGCCCGGCCTGGGTCTTCTTACTAAAGGCAGCCCTGTATACATGGTAAATAAGTTCATATGCCTTTTCTTTTTTTTTTTTTTTTTTTTTTTTTT
>NC_045454.1:41038726-41096686 GCF_002776525.5 Piliocolobus tephrosceles
CCTTTTCTTTTTTTTTTTTTTTTTTTTTTTGAGATGGAGTCTCGCTCTGCCGCCCAGGCTGGAGTGCAGTGGCTGGGTCTCAGCTCACTGCAAGCTCCGCCTCCCGGGTTCACGCCATTCTCCTGCCTCAGCCTCCCGAGTAGCTGGGACTACAGGCGCTGCCACGTCGCCCGGCTAGTTTTTTGTAGTTTTTAGTAGAGACGGGGTTTCACCGTGTTAGCCAGAATGGTCTGGATCTCCTGACCTCGTGATCCGCCCGTCTCGGCCTCCCAAAGTGCTGGGATTACAGGCTTGAGCCACCGCGCCTGGCCGCCTTTTCTCATATTAATCAGCTTTATGTCAATGATATTTTAGCAAATATTTTGGGGGTCAAGAGCCTATTGCCGCATCAAAGCCATCCCCTTGCCTCAGAGCAGGAGGGGAGCCCAGATGAGGCCAGGCAAGACTACATCAGGAGGGAGAGACAGATATTCTGCAGGGTAAGATAATTTGGAATGAGGCAAGGCCAAGGCTTTCTCACACCCACCTTCCTCGTCACAGTGTGGAAATGCTCCCTCCTTCCAGAACTTTATTTTCACCATCAGGAACTCTCATCTGGGGTGAGTTTAAGTTTGTGACCTAAATAAACTGCTAACTTCATAAACTCTTTCTCAACATCCCAAACAATTCTGTCTCTGAGCCTGACTTACCACACATTTTTTTTTTGGAGACAGAGTCTCTCTGTCACCCAGGCTTAAGTGTGGTGGTGCGATCACAGCTCACTGCAGCCTCCAGGGCTCAATCGTTCCTCCCACCTCAGCCTCCTGAGTAGCTGGGAATACGTGCATGCATCACCACACCCAGCTAATTTTTGTATTTTTTGTAGTGATGGGGTCTCACCATGTTGCCCAGGCTGATCTTGAACTCCGGTGCTCAACCTAATCACCCACCTCACCCTCCCAAAGTGTTGGGATTAGAGACAAGAGCCAGGGTGCCTGGACACATTTTCTTTATATATACAAATTACAATATGACCCTAGTGACCCTACACATATCAAAACCAAAGCACTGTCCAGAAAATGGCCCCGGGCTCCAGACATGCAAACCCAGAAAGGACAGAACCCGCAGGGGATCTGCACTAAGGTTTCCAGCTTTCCAGGCCTCTGCACCCTCTCAGAATCCACACCCATTCTGCAGCTGCTCTGCGCAGCTGGCTACCACCTGCAGGGGAGGGAGGGCTGCCTGGGAAGCCCTCAGGGGAGCTCCATTTTCTTCCCTTTGAAGGTTCCAGGGTGGCCTCAGGCTCTGCTGGCCCCCTGCAGGTTATTCACCTGCATTTCACCTCCATGATCAGATAAAAAGATCTTCAATCTCATCTTTTAAAAACAAGAAACCAACAGAGTCCTTGCTTTCCTCCTGTGTGTATATGTAAAGAAGGAAAATTCTAGGAAAATGTAAATGCATTAAAAGACTTCTAGGCTGGGCATGGTGGCTTGCGCCCATAATTCTATCGGTTTGGGAGGCTGAGGCCAGAGGATCACTTGAACTCAGGAGTTCAAGAAACGCCTGGGCAAAATAGTGAGCCCACATCGCTATTAATTAAAAAAAAAAAATTCCAGATCATGGTGGTGGAGGCAATGGCCACTGAGGAACCCACGGTCTGGACACAATGGCACTGGCTGGACACAATGGGGGCAGGAAGAAAGCAAAGACAGGGAGTAGGGTGTGCGAGAGGCTGAGGGGAGGGATAGCACACATTTTTCAGAGAAAACGAGGACGCCAGCACTGTTTTGCCTGACTCTTTGGGCAGCCTGTAATAAGCTGTGGGGGAAGCCGGGTGCAGTGGTTCACGCCTGTAATCCAGCACTTTGGGAGAGCAAGGCAAGCAGATCACCTGAGGTCAGGAGTTCAAGATCAGCCTGACCAACATGGAGAAACCCCGTCTCTACTAAAAATACAAAAATTAGCCGGGCGTGGTGGCGCGTGCCTGTAATCCCAGATACTTGGGAGGCTGAGGCAGGAGAATCGCTTGAACTCAGGAGGTGGAGGTTTTGGTGAGCCGAAATCGCGCCATTGCACTCTAGCCTGGACAACAAAAGCGAAACTCTGTCTCAAAAAAAAAAAAAAAAAAAAAAGTTGTGGAGGAATCCTGTCTGGGAAACTCACCCATGATATTTGTTTTTTTGTTGTTGTTGTTTTGTTTTGTTTTGTTTTTTTTGAGGCGGAGTCTTGCTCTGTCGCCCAGACTGGAGTGCAGTGGCCGGATATCAGCTCACTGCAAGCTCCGCCTCCCGGGTTTACGCCATTCTCCTGCCTCAGCCTCCCGAGTAGCTGAGACTACAGGCGCCCGCCACCTCGCCCGGCTAGTTTTTGTATTTTTAGTAGAGACGGGGTTTCACCATGTTAGCCAGGATGGTCTCGATCTCCTGACCTTGTGATCCGCCCGTCTCGGCCTCCCAAAGTGCTGGGATTACAGGCTTGAGCCACCGCGCCCGGCCTTCCCATGATATTTGTGTCACATTAAGGGAGAAGACTCCAAGGGGGAGTTTCTACTCTTACTTCAACCATTGTATTTAATTATTTTTCTAGAGAGGATACGCTCATGCCATGATTTGTGTTTCTTTAGGAATACCGTTAAAAACCTAGGCCGGGCGCGGTGGCTCACACCTGTAATCCCAGCACTTTGGGCTGCCCAGGCGGGCAGATCACTGAGGCCAGGAGTTGGAGGCCAGCATGGTTAAACCCTGTCTCTACTAAAAATACAAAAATTAGCCAGGCATGGGATGGGCGCGGTGGCTGAGGCCTGTAATCTCAGCACTTTGGGAGGCTGAGACGGGCAGATCACCAGGTCAGGAGATTGAGACCATCCTGGCTAACACGGTGAAACCCCGCCTCTACTAAAAATACAAAAAATTAGCCAGGTGTGGTGGCAGGCGCCTGTAGTCCCAGCTACTTGGGAGGCTGAGGTGGGAGAATGGCGTGAACCTGGGAGGTGGAGCTTGCAGCGAGCGGAGATGGTGCCACTGCACTCCAGCCTGGGCGACAGAGCAAGACTCTGTCTCAAAAAAAAAAAAAAAAAAAAGAAAAGAAAAGAAAAAGAAAACAATTAGCCAGGCGTGGTGGTGCATGGCTGCTGTAATGTCAGTTACCCAAGAGGCTGAGTGAGGCGCAAGAATCGCTTGAACCAGAGAGGTGGAGGTTGCAGTGAGCCAAGATCACGCCACTGCACTCCAGCCTGGGCGACAGAGCAAGCCTCCATCTCAAAAAAAAAAAAAAAAAAAAAAAGCAAGCAACTCTCTTCTTTCTCAGTTCATCTGCATCTCGTTATTGAGCACAGAGAATAAGCAGCCCAATCCTCAGTTTGGGAACAAGGGTGCAAGGAAAGCAGGTAGGGTTCAGGCCAAGACCAAAATGAGAGAAAGAAACGTGACCTGCAGAGGGTTTGGAGTTGTGAAAATGAGTCTGAGCAAGGAAGAACTGAGCCCATTTCTTTGAAGTGTGTATTTTACAGAATGGCCATTCCCTGCTTTTCACTTTCATAAACTCACAACTGAATTCTGATCTTTTGCACAATGCGAGGCTGACAGGGCACACACCCACATACCCACTGCCCACTGACTAAGCCTCCCTGGCCCCCTTCCTTCTCCTCCTGGGCTGCACACCCCTCCCGACCCCCTCTCCTCCCCTACCGTCCCCTCTTCTCCCCTCCCCTCCCCTTCCTTCCCTTTCCCTTCCCTTGCTTTTTCCTTCCCTTTCCCTTCCCTTCCTTTTTCCTTCCTTTCTTTTCTTTCTGATGGAGTCTCCTTCTGTCACCCAGGATGGAGTGCAGTGGTGCCATCTCGGTTCATTGCAACCTCCACCTCGCAGGTTCAAGCTATTCGCCTGGCGAATTTTTTTTTTTTTTTTTTTTGAGACGGAGTTTCACTCTTGTTGCCCAGGCTGGAGTGCAGTGACGTGATCTCGGCTCACCACAATCTCTGCCTCCCGAGTTCAAGCGATTCTCCTTCCTCAGCTCCCCAAGTAGCTGGGACTACAGGCGCTTGCCACCACGCCTGGCTAATTTTTTGTATTTTTAGTAGAGACAAGGATTCACTATGTTGGCCAGGCTGCTGGTCTCAAACTCCTGACCTCGTGATCTGCCCACTTTGGCCTCCCAAAGTGCTAGGATTAAAGTGCTGGGATTACAGGCGTCAGTCACCGCGCCCGGCCATTTTTTTTGTTTTGTTTTGTTTTGTTTTGTTTTTTTGAGACGGAGTCTCGCTCTGTGGCCCAGGCTGGAGTGTAGTTGCCGGATCTCAGCTCACTACAAGCTCCGCCTCCTGGGTTTATGCCATTCTCCTGCCTCAGCCTCCCGAGTAGCTGGGACTACAGGCGCCCGCCACCTCGCCCGGCTAGATTTTTGCATTTTTTAGTAGAGACGGGGTTTCACCGTGTTAGCCAGGATGCTCTCGATCTCTTGACCTCGTGATCCACCCGTCTCGGCCTCCCAAAGTGCTGGGATTACAGGCTTGAGCCACCGCACCCGGCCATTTTTTTTTTTTTTTTTTTTTTTGTATTTTTAATACATGGTTTCACCATATTGCCCAGGCTGGTCTGCAGCTCTTGACCTCAAGTGATCTGCCCGCCTTGGCCTCCCAAAGTGCTGGGATTACAGGCATGAGCCACCGCACCCAGCCTGTTTTTCCTTATGTCATACATAACACACAGGAGGCCGGGCGCGATGGCTTAAACCTGTAATTCCAGCACTTTGGGAGGCCGAGGCGGGCGGATCACGAGGTCAGGAGATCGAGACCATCCTGGCTAACACGTTGAAACCCTGTCTCTACTAAAAAAATACAAAAAATTTAGCCGGGCTTGGTGGCGGGCGCCTGTAGTCCCAGCTATTCCGGAGGCAGAAGCTGGAGAATGGCGTGAACCCGGGAGGCGCAGCTTGCAGTGAGCCGAGATCACGCCACTGCACTCCTGCCTGGGGGACTGAGCGAGACTCAGTCTCAAAACAAACAAACAAAAAACACCACAGGAGGAAAGCAGAGACGCTGCTGGTGTCTTATTCACACACTGGGATTGAGGGTGTTTGTCTCTAGGAACTGAATAACAGGGTGAGAAGCAGCTAAATAACCTGCAGGGGGCAGCAGAGCCCGAGGCCAATGACGCCCCGTTGAGGCCAGTCTGGAGTTTGCAAAAGGAGGGAAAGGGAGCTCCCCTGGGGGCTTCTGCGGAAGCCCGACCCTCCTTGAAAGTGGCCTCCAGCTCCAGAAGTGTGGATTCTGGGAAGTTGCAGAGACCTGGAAGGCAGAAGACCAACGTGCAGATGCGCTTGTGGGTTCTGTCCTATCTGAGGTTGTACCTCTGAAGCCTGGAGCTATTTTCTGGACAGTGTTTTGGTTTTGGCATGCACAGGGTCGCTGGGGACAGACTGTAATTTATATATATGAAGAAAATCTGTGAAGGTCAGGCTCAGAGAACAAATTGGGTGGTGTTATGAACAAAGGGTTTCTAAACTTGACTTTATTTATAAAGTCAGAAAGTCAGAGTGTTTGAACCGGAGTGAATTCATCTTGTGTTATGCGCGTCCATGTGAAGAGACCACCAAATAGGCTTTGTGTGAGCAAGAAAGCTTTTTAATCACCTGGGCACAGGTGGGCTGAGTCCGAAAAGAGAGTCAGGGAAGGAAGATAAGGGTGGGACCGTTTTATAGGATTTGTGTAGATAAAGGAAAATTACAGTCAAAGGGGGGTTGTTCTCTGGGGGGCAGGAGTGGGGGTCACAAGGTGCTCAGTGGGGGAGCTTTTTGAGCCAGGATGAGCCACAAAAGGGAATTTCACAAGGTAATGTCATCACTTACAAGGACCGGCCATTTTCACTTCTTTTGTGGTGGAATGTCATCAGTTAAGGTGGGGCAGGGCATTTTCACTTCTTTTGTGATTCTTCAGTTACTTCAGGCCATCTGGGTGTATACGTGCAAGTCACAGGGGATGTGATGGCTTTACTTGGGCTCAGAGGCCTGACATCTTGAATAGAGGCTGGGTAAAATAAGGGTGTGACCTACTGGGCTGCATTTGCAGGTGGTTAGGCATTCTTAGTCACAGGATGAGCTAGGAGGACGGCAGGACTGGTATCACAAGATACAGGTCATAAAGACCCCACTGATAAAACAGAATGCCCATCAAAACCAAGATGGCAACGAAAGTGACCTCTGCCACCCTGGGCAACACAGTGGCACCCCATCTCTATAAAAAATACAAAAATTAGCTGGTTGTCATGGCCTGCGCCTGTAGTCTCAGCACTCGGGAGGCTGAGCTGGGAGGATTGCTTGAGCCTGGGAGGCAGAGGCTGCAGGAAGGCAGAGAGGCTGCATGCAGTGAGCTATGATTGTGCTGCTGTACTCCAGCCTGGGCGAGGGAGTGAGACTGTTTCAAAAAAAAAAGAAAAGAAAAGAAAAGAAAAGAAAGTGACCTCATGTGGTCCTCACTGCTTATTATACACTAATTATAATGCATTAACATGCTAACAGACACTCCCGCCAGCGCCATGACACTTTACAAATACCATGGCAATGTCCAGATGTTACCCTATGTGGTATGACAAGGGGTAGGAACCCTCAGTTCTGGGAATTGCCTGCCCCTTTCCCAGAACACTCATGAATAATCCACTCCTCGTTTAGCACATAATCAGGAAATAACTATAAATATACTCTGCCAAGCAGACCATGCTGCTGCTCTGCCTGTGGAGTAGCCATTCTTTTGTTTCTTTACTTCTCTAATAAACTTGCTTTTACTTTATGGACTCACCCTAATTAGTTCTTGCATGAGGTCCAAGAACTCTCTTTTGGGGTCTGGATTGGTACCCCTTTCCGGTAATAAGATGAAACTGACTCCAGGTGAGAGTTTCCTGCTAATGAAAATGAAGGTGTGGGGAGGAGGGAGAGTTTCCACACTGTGAGGAGAAGATGGGTGTATGTAAGGAAGCTTTGGCCATGCCTCATCCCAATTCCTGCCCCACTGCAGGATATCTGTCTCTCCCTCCTGGAACAGGCATGCTTGACCTGTTTCCCCTCCTGCCCTGAGACAAGGGGATGGCTTTGTGGGGGTGATAGACTCTTGGTGTCCTAAAGGTTTGCTGAAAACTGTTTGGGTGAGGGACAAAGGACAAGATAGAGGAAGGTGAACAAGAGGGCACAATCCATGTTGCTTCCGGGTTTGTCCTCACCAACTTTCCCATGCGCGGGAAAATGCAGCCAGCGCCGGGGACGATGCAGATCAACCGAGCATGCGCCAGGTGACGTCAATCTGAAGAGTTCGAAACTTACCCGGCCACACCTATGGAGACGCCCCTATCACGCCCTTATCCCGCCCACTGCCCTCCCCCTTCCAGTACCAATGCATAAAAGTCCGCTGCCGGCAGGAGCCGGTGTGACTTCTTCCACCCCGCATTCGTGGACCGGGGAACCTCACCCGAGAGCGCCAGGGCGACTTCCCTGGCTTCCCTACACCTGAGGACCAGAGGACCTCGCCCGAGAGTGTGTGCATATTTGCAATAAAGGGCTGCCGCTTTCTTATGTACTTTGGCCTCATGTTTAATTACTTAGTTCTCCTAAATTAAGTTACATTAATTTAAATTAAGACAAAAACTAATTGATCTGAGGCAGATTGATTAATATAAAAGAAGGCATGCAAATGTATTTAACATGTATACATGGGAACCTTCAGAATGAAGACCCACCCAGCTATAAAAGATCATATAGCAACCTGAGGTCAGTAAATTCGGTTTAGTAGCAAGACAGCTTAGTAGAGTGAGAAAGGAAGCAGCTTGGCTAGAAAATTAGCCAGCCACCAAACCTGGCTAATTTTTGTACTTTTAGTAGAGATGGGGTTTCTTCATGTTGGCCAGGCTGGTCTCGAACTCCTGACCTCAAGTGATCCACCCGCCTCGGCCTCCCAAAGTGCTGGAATTACAGGCGTGAGCCACTGTGCCTGGCTACTGGCCACTTTTAAAATTTGTAAATAATAGCCAGGCACAGTGGCTCAAGCCTGTAATCCCAGCACTTTGGGAGGCCGAGACGGGCGAATCACGAGGTCAGGAGATCGAGACCATCCTGGCTGATATGGTTAAACCCGGGATGGGGAGCTTGGGGTGGATCGCGATTGTGTGCCAGCTCCACCTCCCGGGTTCACGCCATCCTCCTGCCTCAGCCTCCCGAGTAGCTGGGACTACAGGCGCTTGCCACCACGCCCAGCTAATTTTTTTTGGTATTTTTAGTAGAGATGGGGTTTCACCATGTTAGCCAGGATGGTCTCGATCTCCTGACCTCGTGATCCGCCCGCCTCGGCCTCACAAAGTGCTGGGATTACAGGAGTGAGCCACCGAGTCCGGCCAGCCGAAGGCAAATATTCAAAGTAAAGGTGGGAGGGAGGGACGGAGCTGACCTTGGAAAGTGTGGCCAGAACCTGTCACTTCGGCTCTGCAGCGCCGGGTTACTCAGGGCTCCTGCTGTCACTCAGGGAAGGGGGCGGAGTCTAGACCCCCATCCAATCAGGGGCGCTAGGGCGGGGCCCTGCCACTGTCCTCCAGGGAAGGGGAGATTGCATTCCCGCTCTCCTCACTCCGAGAGCTGTTCGCGCCAGCTCAGGTCTGGGTCTTTCCTGCTCCGAGAGGGACCAGTTACTTCCGCCGTAGCTGCTGTTGCTCTGTCGACTGCAGGGTGAGCTGCACTGTTCGTGGGACGTTTAGAGAGGACGCCGGGATACCTCGAAGCCCGAAAATGGTGAGCACGCTGGGCTGGGGGGTCCCAAGGCGAAAGGAGGGGCTGGGTGGAACCTAGAGGATCCCGCTGTGGCGGGGCCCGGGCCTCCCTGCAGCCACTCTGGGGTCCAGACACTGTCTCCCTGGTGCAGCTCGGTCCTCCATCCCCTCGGCCGCTGGGTGGGGCTGGGCCGGCAGCCGGGACCCCGGGCGTCCTGTCAGGTCCCTGCGCGGCGACTGCGGTCCCAGCCCCGGCCTCGGCCCCCTCTCTGAGCAGCTCTGCGCCCGCAGCCCCGCGTCTCCCGTGGTTCAGGGACCACGGAAGGGTCGTGGGGGGATCCCGCCTCGGGTGTGGGGTTCGTGTGGGAGGAGCAGTGGCCTGTGGGGTCCCCAGTTCCTTTTTTTCTCCAGTTAAAAATTAAACGGAGGCACTGTTAAGAAATGAGAGATTATTTTAGCAAACAGCGATTAATGAATGAGAAACTCCCAGTCCTGGCTTGTGGTATGGTAACGGAAAAACCCAAACCGTGTAGAATAAGTTTATTCTGAGTCGAATAGGAGAGACCTCGGCTGAGGAAAACACAACCCCACCAAGCCCGGAGTAAGCGGTCCCGAGGCAGCTCATGACAGTTTGGTTTTATTCATTTCAGGGAAACAGGAATTGCAGGAGAATGATGAATCAGTGCCGGGAAGGTGTAAGTTCCTTTGGCCGAAAGGCGGGACACATGGAAGCGGGGTTAGAAGGCACAGGTGGTGGAAGGATTCTGTAGGTGGCGGTGGGTTGAGAGTGTGTGAAGCTTTGTCTAAAATTTGGAGGCTGTAGGAAGGAGAGCTGTTATCTGCCACGTGATTCCATCCTAGTCCCTGCTCCCTTCCCCGGAAGACCTGTTCTTGTTTACCATATTTTATTTTATTTTATTTTTTTGAGACGGAGTCTGGCTCTGTCGCCCCAGGCTGAAGTGCAGTGGCGCCATCTCGGCTCACTGCAACCTCCGCCTCCCTAGTTCAAGCGATTCTCCTGCCTCAGCCTCCCGAGTAGCTGGGACTACAGGCGCCCGCCACCACGCCCAGCTAATTTTTGTATTTTTAGTAGAGACGGGTTTCACCATATTGGCCAGGCTGGTCTCGAACTCCTCGTGACCTTGTGATCCGCCCACCTGGGTCTCCCAAGGTACTGGGATTACAGGCGTGAGTCACTGCGCCAGGCCAATTTTTGTATTTTTAGTAGAGACGGAGTTTCATGATATTGGCCAGGCTGGTCTCTGCCACGTGATTCCATCCCAGTCCCTGCTCCCTTCCCCAAAAGACCTGTTTTTTTGTTTTACCAGATTTTATTTTTTTGAGACAGAGTCTCGCTCTGTCGCCCCAGGCTGGAATGCAATGGCACAATCTCCCGCTCACTGCAACCTCTGCCTCCCGGGTTCAAGGGATTCATTCTCCTGTATCAGATTACAGGCCACAGTGCCCGCCCCAGGCCTTTAAAAATTTTCTTTGCAAGAGGTTTTCATTTCTTTTCGTATTTAAAAAAGTGAATTTAACATTTCCAGCTTCAGAAGATGTGATAGCCATGAAGTCTTTGTGTGAGAAAAGTAAAGAGGGAAATTAGTCTATAATGAAATCAATCCTTAAGAGGGAATGGGTCTTTCATGACTTGCTTCAGTCATTTAAAATATGCTACAAAACAATATAGGTAAGAAAGCAAGCTCATCTGTAATCAGGGAATGGACCCTTCCCCGGCTGGCTCTGTTACCAGTGCCTGTCAGGTGTCTCAACCCCAGAATCGCATTCCTTTAAACCTCAAGATAATTTAGAGTTCCAGCAACTTAAATGTTTGAATCACCTATTTTCACAGTCTGTACAGGTGAAACTTTTAGTTATGTAATCAGAGATTAATTGCCTGGTTAACCCTAAATTTCATTTCCCTATAAATTAATCTTTAGTGATATTGTTTCCTCAGGCCACAGATTAGAAATTTATGTGAATTGGATTTGAATTTGACTTCAGTATGCTTGTGGAGGGTCTTAGTGTTCTATAGCCAGTTCAGTTTAATTGCTTATTTATTTATTTATTTTTGAGACACAGTCTCTTTCTGTTGCCCAGGATGGAGTGCAGTGGCCCAATCTCGGCTCACTGCAACCTCTGCCTCCCGGGTTCAAGCGATTCTCCTGCTTCCGCCTCCCAAGTAGCTGGGACTCCAGATGCATGCCACCATACCTGGCTAATTTTTGTATTTTTTTTTTTTTTTTTTGAGACGGAGTCTCGCTCTGTCGCCCAGGCTGGAGTGCAGTGGCCGGATCTCAGCTCACTGCAAGCTCCGCCTCCCGCATTTCTGTCATTCTCCTGCCTCAGCCTCCAGAGTAGCTGGGACTACAGGCGCCCGCCACCTCGCCCGGCTAGATTTTTGTACTTTTTAGTAGAGACGGGGTTTCACCATATTAGCCAGGATGGTCTCGATCTCCTGACCTCGTGATCCACCCGTCTCGGCCTCCCAAAGTGCTGGGATTACAGGCTTGAGCCACCGCGCCCGGCCTAATTTTTGTATTTTTAGTAGAGACAGGGTTTCACCATGTTGTCCAGGCTGGTCTCAAACTCCTGATTGCAGGTGATCTGCCTGCTTTGGCCTCCCACAGTGCTGGGATTACAGGCATGAGCCACCGCACTTGGCCAAAATTGAATGTTTTAAAATTGGATGCCATGTCAGTAAGAATATAAATACTCAGGAACACCACCCAGGAAAATGAATAGTCCTTGGGCAGTTCTGGCCTGTTTCTTTGATGTCACTTAACTATGACACACAAAGGTGGTCAAAGTTTTGATTCTTTTGGTTATTCTTTTTTTCCTTTTTTTTTTTTTTTTTTTGAGTCAGAGTTTCGCTCTTGTTGCCCAACCTGGGGTGCAATGGCGTGATCTCAGCTCACTGCAACCTCCACCTCCCGGGTTCAAGCGATTCTCCTGCCTCAGCCTCCCGAGTAGCTGGGATTACAGGCATGTGCCACCACGCCTGGCTAATTTTTGTATTTTTAGTAGAGACGGGGTTTCACTAGGTTAGCCAACCTGGTCTTGAACTCCTTACCTCATGCTCCAACTGCCTTGGCTTCCCAAAGTGCTGGGATTACAGGCGTGAACCACTGTGCCCGGCCTGTTATTATTTTTTTCTTTCTTTTCTTTTTTTTTTGAGAGGGAGTCTCGCTCTGTCGCTCAGGCTGGAGTGCAGTGGCACCATCTCTGCTCACTACAACTTCTACCAGGTCCAAGCGATTCTCCTTCCTCAGCCTCCCAAGTAGCTGGGATTACAGACACCTGCCACCACGCCTGGCTAATTTTTGTATTTTTAGTTGAGATGGGGTTTTACCACTTTGGCTGGGCTGTTCTTGAACTCCTGACCTTAGGTGATCCATCTCCCAAAGTGCTGGAATTACACACATGAGCCACCTCACCCAGCCTTCTTTTTGTTATTCTTTGTAGCTGCATTATCTTTTTTGTTCTTTTTCTTTTCTTTCTTCTTTCTTTCTTTCTTTTTCTTTCTTTCTTTCTTTCTTCTTTCTTTCTCTTTCTTTCTTTCCTTTTTTGAGATGGAGCTCCCTGTCACCCAGGCTGGAGTGCAGTGGCATGATTTCGGCTCACGGCAATGTCTGCCTCCTGGGTTCAAGCGATTCTCCTGCCTCAACTTCCTAAGTAGCTGGGCTGCAGGTGCCTGCCACCACGCCCAGCTACTTTTTGTATTTTTAGTGGAGACGGGGTTTCACCATATTGGCCAGGCTGGTCTCAAACTCCTGACTTTGTGCTTTGTGATCCACCCACCTCAGCCTCCCAAAGTGCTGAGCCAATGTGCCCAGCCTTTTTTTTTGAGACAGAGTCTTGCTCTGTCGCCCAGGCTAGAGTGCAGTGTGTGATCTTGGCTCACTGCAATCTCCACCTCACAGGTTCAAGTGATTCTCCTGCCTAGGCCTCCCACGTAGCTGGGATCACAAGCGCCCACCACCAAGCCCAGCTGATTTTTGTATTTTTAGTAGAGACGGGGTTTCACTAGGTTGGCCAGGCTGGTCTCGAACTCCTGACCTCAGATTATCCACCCACGTCCACCTCCTAAAGTGCTGGGATTACAGGCGTGAGCCACCTCGCCAGGCTTGCCACATTTTCTATTATCACAAAGTAGAATTTTGGCTGTTTGGAGTTTCCAGTAACTTGGTGTTGCAATTAATGTACCTTTCATGTCATATATACCAAAAGGGTTTGTTTCTGACTTTTTGCCTCATTCTGTTGCAAACATGCCACTGTGTTGAGTCATGGGTCGCCCAGTTTCCTTATGCATTTCACTATTTAATGGGTTTTGGGTTTACAGTTTAGTTTTTGACCTTGGTGACAATGTCATGGTTGGTTTTTTTTTTTTTTTTTTTTTTGCCATATGAAAATGCAACATAAATTTCTCACATATTGGGGGAAAAGTCACTGGGTTGTAGATTATGGATAAATTCCAATGTAAAAGATAATGCCAGTAGAGTGTATGTACGGATCAACCATCTAGCCTTTCATGTGTGTGTGTCTTTATTTTTGTGGTTTACCAACACTTGGGATTATCTATTAGTAGAGACGGGCTTTCACCATATTGATCAGGCTGGTCTTGAACTCCTGACCTCAGGTGATCCACCTGTCTTGACCTCCCAAAGTGCTGGAATTACAGGCATGAGCCACCGTGCCAAGCCCAGTTTAGGTTTTTCTATTCACGTACAGTTTCCTAGAAAGGTTTCTGTTCATGAGTTTTTGTTTTAGTTATGACTGTCTTATCAATTACAATTTTTTTTTTTTAACCGACAGAGTTGGCTCTGTCACCCAGGCTGGAATGCGGTGGCATGTTTTTGGCTCACTGCAACCTCTGCCTCCTGGGTTCAAGTGATTCTCCTGCTTCAGCCTCCCAAGTAGCTGGAATTACAAGAGCCCATCACTATACCTGGCTAATTTTATTATTTTTAGTAGAGATGGGGTTTTGCCATGTTGGCCAGGTTGGTCTCAAACTCCTGACCTCAGGTGATCGGCCCACCTTTGCCTCCCAAGGTACTGGGATTTATAGGTGTGAGCCACCATGCCGGGCCAGACTCTGTTATCAGTTAGATTAATAAAGCCCCTTGCAAAATCCTTTTTTTTTTTTTTTTTTTTTTTTTTTGGCTTCTGCTACTGGAATCAGAACAAAACCCACTTTCTAGTCATCACAAAGGTTAAACTTTGTGAACAGGCATTTTCAAGAATATGCAGCCTTAGGGCTGCTAATGTTAACTTTGTTTTGCTCATGAATTCAAAGGAGTTTGTTATGACAGGTGCTGCAGATCCACACTTCAGACATTAAGGGCAGTCCAGGCAGCACGCCTTTCTCCCTGGACTCACCAGAAACACACATTTTCCTATTCTGCTGCTGCTTTACCCATCCAGAGTTCAATTCTAGCATCAAAATTGTTTTCTGTAAGAAAGTGAGTGTAGACGGAGAGTAAGGGGTCTGATGACCAAGTCATGGAATAAATGTTTGGAGTCCACACACCGTAGCATCCTGAGAACTTCCTAGGAACAGGGTGTAGGAACCCCGTGCCTCATTCATCCTCCTGTCTACATGTGGGGTATTTCAGGATTCGGTGGCCTTTGAGGATGTGGCTGTGAACTTCACCCAGGAGGAGTGGGCTTTGCTGGATCCTTCCCAGAAAAATCTCTACAGGGAAGTGATGCAGGAAACCTTGAGGAGCCTGGCCTCCATAGGTAAGAATGACAGTATTACTCCCTCAGTGAATTAAAGAACAGGTGTTTCTAGCTCATCAGTGCTGTTGAGTGATTTGGAATATGGTCAGGGAATACTTTGAATAAATGAGGCACAGGTGCAATGAGCCATGGACATAGAATCAAGTAACTTTTTTTTATAATTTTATACTAATTCAGGACTTTTTCTGGGTTCGCATTTTAGGAAAAAACTGGAACAACCAGCACATTGAAGATGAGCACCAAAATCCTAGGAGAAATCTAAGGTAACTGGCACTTACAAGAGAAAATAATGTCTCTGTAGATTATCTTAGAATGGAAGAAAATGTTAAAAAGAAGCAAGCGTAAGAAATAAACCTAGTTCCAACGTATTTATTCTTAGAAAAGCTTCCCTAGAAACATATAAAGTGTGACATGGCTTATATGTATAATCCAGCCCTTTTGGAGGTCAGGATGGAAGATCACTTGCACCTGGGAGTTTGAAGTTGCACTGATTCATGGTGGCATCACTGGAGGGCAGCCTGGGCCACAGGGTGAGACCCTGACTCAAAAACAGACAGACAAAGACAGTATTTATAAAATAGTTTACTTTAAAATAGCATTTAAAAGCTGGACATGGTGGCTGACACCTGTAATCCCAGCACTTTGGAAGGCTGAGGTAGGTGGATCACGAGGTCAAGAGATCAAGACCATCCTGGCCATCATGATGAAACCCCGTCTCTACTAAAAATACAAAAAATTAGCTGGGCATGGTGGTGTGTGCCTGTAGTCTCTTGGGAGGCTGAGGCAGGAGGATCACTTGAACCTGGGAGGCAGAGGTTGCAGTGAGCGGACATCGCGCCACTGCACTCCAGCCTGGCAACAGAGTGAGACCCAGTCTCAAAAAAATAATAATAAAAAAAAAGCATTTAAAATTCCTGTATCAATATTATCTTTTTTGATAAGAGATATGGCTGGGCCATCTTTTATAACATGTGCTCCATTCATGTTCAGACAGGACAGAAAGCCTATACTTCGCTGGGCACAGTATTTTTTTTTTTTTTTTGAGACGGAGTTTCGCTCTTGTTGCCCCAGCTGGAGTGCAATGGCGCGATCTCCGGCTCACCGCAACCTCGGCCTCCTGGGTTCAAGCAATTCTCCTGCCTCAGCCTCCCGAGCAGCTGGGATTACAGGCATGTGCCACCACACCCGGCTGATTTTGTATTTTTTTTTTTTTTTTTTTTTTGAGACGGAGTCTCGTTCTGTCGCACAGGCTGGAGTGCAGTGGCTGGATCTCAGCTCACTGCAAGCTCCGCCTCCCAGGTTCACGCCATTCTCCTGCCTCAGCCTCCCTAGTAGCTGGGACTACAGGCGCCCGCCACCTCGCCCGGCTAGTTTTTTGTATTTTTTAGTAGAGACGGGGTTTCACCGTGTTAGCCAGGATGGTCTCAATCTCCTGACCTCGTGATCCACCCGTCTTGGCCTCCCAAAGTTCTGGGATTACGGGCTTGAGCCACTGCGCCGGCTGATTTTGTATTTTTAATTTTTAGTAGAGACGGGGTTTCTCCATGTTGGTCAGGGTGGTCTCGAACTCCCAACCTCCAGTGATCCGCCCGCCTCGGCCTCCCAAAGTGCTGGGATTACAGGCGTGAGCCACCGTGCCTGGCTAACTGGGCACTGTTAAAAATGCAAGTGCAATACTTGCAAAAATGAATTAAAATTAGTGATAAACCCATTATAATGTGCTTTTCATTGTTCACAGAAGACTTATAAAAGAGAGATTCTCTGAAAGTAAAGAAAGTCATCAGCATAGAGAAGTTTTGACACAGGTTCCAGATAACACACTGAAGAAGAAAACTCCTGGAGAAAAGTCATATGAAAGCAGTGTGTGTGGAGAAATCGGCATGGGTCTTTCATCTCTTCATAGGCACCTGAGAGCCTTTAGTTATTCCAGTAGCCTTTCAATACATGGAAGAACTCACACTGGGGAAAAGCCTTATGAATGTAAGGAATGTGGGAAAGCATTCAGGTTTCCCAGTTCTGTTCATAGACATGAAAGAATCCACTCTACAAAAAAACCCTATGAATGTAAGCAGTGTGGGAAAGCATTATCTTATCTTATAAGCTTTCAAACACACATGAGAATGCACACTGGAGAGAGACCTCATAACTGTAACATATGTGGGAAAGCCTTTTTTTCTTCCAGTTCGTTAAAAAGACACGAGAAAAGTCACACTGGAGAGAAACGCTATAAATGCACACAATGTGGTAAAGCTTTCAATTGTCCCAGTTCCTTTCAATATCATGAAAGGACTCACAGTGGAGAGAAACCCTATGAGTGTACACAATGTAGGAAAGCCTTCAGATCTGTCAAGTACCTGCGAGTACATGAAAGAAAACACACTGGAGAGAAACCCTATGAGTGTAAGCTGTGTGGTAAGGGCTTTATTTCTTCCACTTCCTTTCGCTATCATGAAAAGACTCACACTGGAGAGAAACCTTATGAATGTAAGAAATGTGAGAAAGCCTTCAGTTTTGTCAAGGATCTTCGAATCCATGAAAGGACACACACTGGAGAGAAACCCTTTGAATGTAAACGATGTGGGAAAACCTTCACTTCTTCTAACTCCTTTCACTATCATGAAAGGACTCACACTGGAGAGAAACCCTATGAGTGTGAGCAATGTGGGAAAGCTTTCCGATCTGCCTCAATCCTTCAAAAGCACATACGAACTCACACAGGAGAGAAACCCTATGGATGTAAGCAATGTGGGAAAACCTTTAGAGTTGCCTCACAACTTAAAATGCATGAAAGGACTCACACAGGAGAGAAACCCTATGAGTGTAAGCAATGTGGAAAAGCCTTCATTTCTTCCAGTTCCATTCGCTATCATAAAAGGACTCACACTGGAGAGAAACCTTATAAATGTAAACAATGTGGAAAAGCCTTCATTTCTTCCAACTCTTTTCTCTATCATGAAAAGATTCACACTGGAGAGAAACCCTATGAGTGTAAGCAATGTGGGAAAGCCTTTAGATCTGCCTCAGCCCTTCGTAAGCATGTGAGGACTCACGCTGGCTAGAAACTGTGGATATAAACAATATGGTAAAGTCCTTAGATGGGACTCAGAACTTCAAATGCATGGAAGGACTCACTGCAGAGACACCTGTAATCTCAGCATTTTGGGAAGCCAAGGCAGGAAGATGGCTTAAGCTGAAGAGGTCAAGACCAGCTTGGGCAACATGGTGAGACTTTATTACATAATAAAATAAAATACGCCAGGCACAGTGACTCACGCCTGTAATCCCAGCACTTTGGGAGGCGGAGGTGGGCAGATCACCTGAGGTTAGGAGTTCAAGACCAGCCTGACCAACATGGAGAAACCCCTCTCTACTAAAAATACAAAATTAGCCAGGCATGGCAGGTGCCTGTAATCCCAGCTGCTTGGGAGGCTGAGGCAGGAGAATCACTTCAACCTGGGAGGCGGAGGTTGCGGTGAGCTGAGATTGTGCCATTGCACTCCAGCCTGGGCAACAAGAGTCTCAAAAAATAAGTAAATAAAGTGAAATATACATATTTACATTTTATATATATATATATGCATATATATTTTATATATAAATATGCATATATATTTTAGCATAACTATTTAAAATGCATAAGTAAAATATATAGGATATTTATATACATACATACATTTATATATGTATTTGTCTGTGTGTGTGTGTGTGTGTGTGTGTGTTTTGGGAGATGGTATCCCTTTGTCACCCAGGTTGAAGTGCAGTGGTACAATCATAGTTCCCTGTAGCCTTGAACTCTTAGGCTCAAATTATCCTCCTGCCTTAGCCTTCTGAGGAGCTATGACTACAGACAGGTACCACCATTCTTAGCTCATTTTTTATTCCTTTCATAGAGACAGGTTCTCATTCCATTGCTCAGGCTGGTTGTGAACACCTAGCCGTGAGCGGTCCTCCCACCTTAGTATCCAAAAGTGCTAGGATTACAGCTGTGAGCCACTCGACCTGGCTGATAAACATATTCTGAAAAGTTAACTTTATGCTGTCTGTGAAGGTATATATCCTGAGGAGAAAACAGTTTTGATTTTAAAAAAGGAAACTACTTATTTCCTACATGAAACTGAGAAAGATGTGGGAGAAAGCCTGTCTATTTCCAGCCGCGACCAGAGCCCTGGGGGTGGAGGACAGAATTGTGATCCAGTTGCCTTGCCCTGGAAAGCCAGGCATTTACACTGGGGTTTGAAGTCATGTGGAAAAAGCCTTTTATTGCAGGGTTCCAATCAAGGAGGACCACACAGATATAGTCTTAAATCCTGACCTCCCCAACTGGATTGCAGGCAGGGATTTTTAGAAGCAGGGGTAAGTTTTAGGAATGTAGATGCTATAGGCAAAATAACGAATACATGGATATTACTCATTGGTTTATGCTTGAAAGGGTGGGATATTTTAAAGCTGGGGCTTACAGGTCATAGGTAGATTTAAAGATTTCCTGATTTGCAATTGGTTAGGGAAGAACAACTTTGTGTAAAATTTGGGGGTCAGCAGAAAAACGTTACCTGGGTAGAGGAAGTGACTTCAAGTCCTTCAGGAAGAAACCTAAAACAATGGAGGATAATTAGAGTACAGTCTTCACTTCTGCTTTATCTAGTGTCTAAGTACCAGGGAATTCCTTTAGTGGGGGCCCAAGACTTTGAATGACGATTTAGGGACAAATTAAAAGTGCTACCCTTAGCTTTTTTGCCTGGTTTGTTTTGTTTGAGACAGTCTCCATCTGTCACTTAGGCTGGAGTGCAGTGGCTTGGTCACTGCTCACTGCAGCCTGCATCTCCCAGGCCCATGGGATCCTCCCATCTCAGCCTCCCGAATAGCTGGGACTACAAGTGTGAGCCACCACACCCATCTAATTTCATTTTTTTTTTTTTTTGAGACGGAGCCTCACTTTGTTGCCCATGCTGGAGTGCAGTTGCACGGTCTCGGCTGGGATTACAGGCATGCGTCACCACGCCCGTTTACTTTTGCATTTTTAGTAGAGATAGGGTTTCACTATATTGGCCAGGCTGGTCTCGAACTCGCCTTGTGATCTACCTGCCTTGGCCTCCCAAAGTTCTGGGATTACAGGCATGAACCACCGCGCCTGGCCACACCCACCTAATTTCTTAATTTTTTGTAGAGACCTGGTCTCCCTGTGTTGCCCACGGTACTCTGGAACTCCTGGGTTCAAACAGTCCTGCCTTGGCCTCCCAAAGTGCTGAACTTACAGGCATGCGCCACCATGACTGCTATCTAGTTTTCATGGGAAAACAAGTTATTTCTGAAATTTTAACTTTTTTGGCTATTGTGTTAGGCTATTATTGTTTTCTTGTTTAATAAATTGCATATTTATTCCTGGGACTGGTTTGGTATGTGGAATTTATTTCTTTTTTTTGAGACAGAGTCTCGCTCTTGTCGCCCAGGTTGGAGTGCAGTGGTGTGATCTTGGCTCACTGCAACATCCACCTCCTGGGTTCAAGCAATTCTCCTGCCTCAGCCTTCTGAGTAGCTGGGACTACAGGCGTGTGCCACCATGCCTGGCTGAATTTTATAGTTTTATTTTTATTTTTTTGAGATGGAGTCTTGCTCTGTCACCAGGCTGGAGTGCAGTGGCGCAATCTTGGCTCACTGCAACCTCTACCTCCCTGGTTCAAGGGATTCTCTTGCCTCAGCTTCCTGAGTAGCTGGGACTACGGGCACGCACCACCACGCCTGGCTAATTTTTGTATTTTTAGTAGAGACGGGGTTTTACCATGTTGGCCGGGATGGTCTTGATCTGTTGACCTTGTGATCTGCCTGCCTCGGCCTCCCAAAGTGCTGGTATTACAGGCATGATCCACCACTCCCGGCCGGTTTTTTTTTTTTTTTTTTTGAGACAGAGTCTTGCTCTGTCACCCAGGCTGGAGTGCAATGGCACAATCTCATCTCACTGCAACCTCTGCCTCGTGGGTTGAAGCAATTCTCCTGCCTCAGCCTCCCAAGTAGCTGAGATTATAGGCGCCCGCCACCACACCTGGCTAATTTGTTTGTACTTTTAGTAGAGACGGGGTTTCACTATGTTGGCCAGACTGGTCTCGAACTCCTGACCTTGTGACCTACCTGCCTCGGCCTCCCAAAGTGCTAGGATTACAGGCGTGAGCCACGCTCCCGGCCAAATTTTTTTTTTTTTTTGAGACGGAGTCTTGCTCTGTCACCCAGGCTGGAGTGCAGTGGCCAGATCTCAGCTCACTGCAAGCTCCGCCGCCCGGGTTTACGCCATTCTCCTGCCTCAGCCTCCCGAGTAGCTGGGACTACAGGCGCCCGCCACCTCACCCGGCTAGTTTTTTTGTATTTTTTAGTAGAGACGAGGTTTCACCGTATTAGCCAGGATGGTCTCGATCTCCTAACCTCGTGATCCGCCCGTCTCGGCCTCCCAAAGTGCTGGGATTACAGGCTTGAGCCACCGCGCCGGGCCATTTTTTTTTTTTTTTTAAGACGGAGTTTTGCTCTTTTGCCCAGGCTGGAGCGAAGTGGTGTGATCTTGATTCACTGCAACTTCTGCCTTCTGGGTTCAAGCGATTCTCCTGCCTCAGCCTCCTGAGTAGCTAGGATTACAGGTGCCCGCCACCATGCCCAGCTAATTTTTGTATATTTAGTAGAGACGAGGTTTCACCATGTTGGCCAGGTTGGTCTCGAACTCCAGACCTCAGGTGATCACACCTGCCTTGGCCTCCCAGAGTGCTGGGGTTAGAGGCATGAGCCACCGTGCCTTGCCATATTTAGGCACTATTAATTTTGTAAAACATCCAGGTGTGGTGTCATGTGTCTATGGTCACTGCTTGTCAGGAAGCTGAGTCAGGAGGATTACTTTAGTGTGGGAGTTTAATGCTGCATTGTTCACCAGCCTGGACTAGGTAGGAAGATCTTGTCTCTAAAAATAAAGAAAAATAACTCACGCCTGTAATCCCAGCACTTTGGGAGGCCGAGACGGGCAGATCATGAGGTCAGGAGATCGAGACCATCCTGGCTAACACTGTGAAACCACGTCTCTACTAAAAAAAATACAAAAAATTAGCTGGGCGAGGTGGCGGGCACCTGTAGTCCCAGCGACTCAGGAGGCTGAGGCAGGAGAATGGCGTGAACCCAGGGGGCGGAGCTTGCAGTGAGTGGAGATCGCGCCACTGCACTCCAGCCTGGGCAACAGAGCGAGACTCCGTCTCAAAAAAAAAAAAAAAAAGAAGAAGAAAAAAGAAAAATAAATAAACGAATAAAATTTTAAAACAATCAAAAAGTAGAAATGAAAGCCAGGCATGGTTGCTCACACCTGCAATCAATCCCAGCACTGTGTGGGAGGTCAAGGTGGGCGGATCGCTGGAGCCCAGGAGTTTAAGACCAGCCTGGGCAACATAGTGAGAATTTGTGTCTACAAACTAATACAAAAATTAGCCAGGCATGGTGGCATGGGCCTGTGGTCCCAGCTACGCAGGAGGCTGAGGTGAGAGGATTGCTTGAATCCAGGAGGTAGAGGTTGCAGTGAGCTGAGATCACGCTAGTACACTCCAATCTGGATGACAGGTGAGACTCTGTCTCCAAAAAAATAAAAAATTAAACAAATAGAAGTGAAAATTAAGCTACTGAAAAGAAAACTTGCTATACAACGTAAGTCTCCTTTGCCTCTGCGTGACCTCATTGGCCTAGCTATGTTCCCATTTATATTCAGTTTTCCATAAGGGAAATAACAATTGCTTAGCTACCTTTGGAGGACGAAAAAGTATCAGTGGAAGTAGCAATGTACCTGGCAGAACATTACCAGAGGGAAGAAGCAGAGTAGAAGGTATTTTTTTTTTTTTTTTGAGACGATGTCTCGCTCTTGTACCCCAGGCTGAAGTGCAGTGGTGCGATCTCGGCTCACTGCAACCTCCGCCTCCCGGGTTCAAGCGATTCTTCTGCCTCAGTCTCCCAAGTAGCAGGGATTACAGGTGCATACCATCATGCCCAGCTAATTTTTTGTATTTTAAGTAGAGATGGGGTTTCACCATGTTGGCCAGGCTGGTCTTGAACTCCTGACCTCTGGTAATCTGCCCGCCTCGGCCTCCCAAAGTGCAGGGATTACTGGCATGAGCCACCGCACTCAGCCTTTTGTTTTTTGTTTTTGTTTTTGTTTTTTTTTTTAAAGATAGAGTCTCACTCTGTCACCCAGGCTGGAGTGCAGTGGCGGGATCTCAGCTCAGTGCAGCCTCCACCTTCCAGGTTCAGGTGATTCTCATGCCTCGGCCTCCTGAGTAGCTGGGACTACAGGTGGGCACCACCACACCCGCCTAATTTTTTTTTTTTTTTTTGAGACAGAGTTTTGCTCTTGTTGCCCAGGCTGGAGTGCAATGGCACAATCTCGGCTCACCACAACCTACGCTTCCTAGGTTCAAGCAATTCTCCTGCCTCAGCCTCCTGAGTACCTGGGATTACAGGCATGCACCAGCATACCCAACTAATTTTGTATTTTTAATAGAGACAGAGTTTCTCCATGTTGGTCAGGCTGGTCTTGAACTCCCAACCTCAGATGATCCGCCCACCTCAGCCTCGCAAAGTGCTGCGATTACAGGGGTGAGCCACTGCGCCCAGCCCATGCCCTGCTAATTTGTGTGATTTTAGTAGAGATAGGGTTTCGCTGTGTTGGCCAGGCTGGTCTTTAACTCCTTACCTTACGTGATCTGCCTTCCTTGGCCTCCTAAAGTGTTGAGATTACAGGCGTGAGCCACTGCACCTGGCCCTCAGAGTGGAAAGTTCTTTAGATCACATTATTGCTGTACTCAGTTTCCATGGCTGAGGATATAATGCTGTCAGTTAAATCAATAGGGAATGGCACTTCCACTTGAGGGAACAATTAGTAAACCTTCAACGAATTGTCCTTTTCCGGTCATTTAGTGTCTATGTGAATTCCAACACCATTGCTGCCAGCAGCTAAAATTATGATTGCATATCTGAAGTCACCTTTGCAAAAAGTATAACATAAGTCTACCTTGTCTCAGAGTGACCCCATCAACCTAGCCATGTTTTCATCTTTGCACAGTCTTCCATAAGGGAACTAATTGCTTAGCCACATTTGGAGGAGGAAAAAGTGGCAGTGGAAGTAGTAAGGTGCCTGGCAGGACTTCACTAGAGAGAAGAAGCAGAGTGGGAACATTCTTTAGATCACATATCATTGCTATACTCAGTTTCCATGGCTCAAGAAATAGTGCTTTCAGTTAAATCAAAAGAGTGCCACTTCTACCTGATGGAGCAGTTAGTAAATCCTCAACCAATTATCCTGTTCCAGTGATTTAGTTGCTGTATATAAATTCCAACATAAATGTTGCCAGGAGCTAAAATTATGACTCTACATCTGAAAACTCCTTTGCAAGAATTATAACAGTGAAAATGACAGTGAAAGAGATCAGATCTAAGCGACTCCACCTTTTCTTTAGCCTCCAAGCTACCCTTGTTCATTCCTGGATATAGGTCTTACTAATATTAGAAGGAGTTTAGTTTAGCTTTAAAGCAAAAGTCGTAACTGCCGCTTCCCAAAAGAAATCATCTCCTTGCTTGGGAACCAGATTGCCTTTGTAAAACTAAGAAATCAGCCACAAGATTAGAAATTATGGTTCAGGAAATATGCGGCCAGAGGACACAAGATTCCCAACCTTGCTACTTGCTCCTGTGGATAATATTGTTGTAAGACCTAAGATTGGTGTTTGAGGTATTTCTGAGACCCTTCATTCTGATGGATTAGCTGGCATCACACAGACCAATAAACTGGCTCACTTGCTCCAGTGGTCCCTAGCCAAGAACTGACTCAGTGCAAGAAGACAGCTTAGACTCCCTGTTATACATCCTTTTCGCGACCAATCAGCATTCCCCATTTTCCAGCCTCCTGCTCACCAAATTATCTTTAAAAACCCCACCCTCAGTCGGGTGCGGTGGCTCACGCCTGTAATCCCAGCACTTCCATAGGCCGAGGCGGGCAGATCATGAGGTCAGGAGTTTGAGACCAGCCTGACCAACATGGTGAAACCCTGTCTCTACTAAAATACAAAAATTAGCCGGGCGTGGCGGGGCGCGCCTGTAATCCCAGCTACTCAGGATGCTGAGGCAGGAGAATCGCTTGAACCCGGGAGGCGGAGGTTGCAGTGAACCGTGATTGCGCCACTGCTGTCCAGCATGGACGACAGCGAGACTCCGTCTCAAAAACAAAGCAAAACAAAACCTAGCCTCCCAATTTTTAGGGAGGCAGAACTGAATAAAAATAAAACTCTGGTCTTTCATTTAGCCGGCTCTATTGCAATTCCCTTTTTTTTTCCTTCGGAGACAGGGTCTCACTCTGACACCTAGGCTGCTAAAATCACAGCTCACTTTGGCCTCGACCTTTCTGGGCTCAGGCGATCCTGTCATCTCAGCCGTCCAAGTAGCTGGGACTACAAACATGCACCACCATCCCCGACTGATTTTTGTATTTTTTGTAGGTGGGGTTTTGCTATGTTACCCAAGCTGGTCTCAAGTTCCTGGGCTCAAGCAATCTGCCCTGCCTGCCTTGACTTCCCAAAGTGGTGGGGTTACAGGTACGAGCTACTCCCCCGCACAAGCTAGTTTCTATTCAACAGTACTCTATGGCGGGGGTCCCCAACCCCCGGTCCATGGCCTGTAAGAACCAGTCCGCACAGCAGGAGGTGAGCGGCTGGCGGTGAGCCAGCGGGCATTATCGCCAGAGCTATGCTTCCTGTCAGATCAGCAGAGGCATTAGTGCGTCATAGAAGCCCGAACTATTGTGAGCTGCGCATGCGAGGGATCTGGGTTGGGTTTGCCTTACAAGGATCAAATGGCTGATGATCTGAGGTGGAAGTTTCATCCCAAACTATCTGCCCCGGTAGGAGAACTGTCTTCCACGAAACCGGTTCTGGTGCTAAAAAGGTTACCGACGTCTGGCTTAAAGAATCTATCGCTAGATCCTGTCAAACCGGTTCTCAGAGCCCCGTTACCAAGGGCTTCTACTGTCACTCACTGCTGAGAGGGCGGGGCCCGGCGCCTCGTCCAATCAGGGGCGCCGGGCGGGGCCCTGCCAACTGTCCATCTGGGAGGGCGAAGGCCTTGCTCTCTCCTCCAGGCGGCGGGCTGAGGTTGGGAACCTGGCTTTCCCCTCCCAGAGGGTTCAGGTGCCTCTGCCATAGCTTCTGTCGCCTGTGCTGTGACCCGCACTGGTCGTGGGAGTCACCTGAAAGGCAAGAAATGGTGAGCGTGCAGGCCAAGATTCCCGAGACTGGGAAGGAGCTGGTTGGAACCGGCCGGAACCGGCTGTGGTGGGACCCGGGTCTCCCCGCGGCGACTCTGGGGTTTGGGACCCGAATTCCCTTGGGACAGCTCGGCCCTTGGTCCCCTTGGCCCCACGGTAGGGCTGGGCCGGCAGCCGGGACCCGGGCGTCTCGTCCCGTACCTGCGCGGCGACTGTCACCCAGTTCCCAGAGCCCTCTCTGGGCAGCTCCGCGCCCGCTGCCCCGCGTCTCCCCAGATTGTGCGGGGACCACGAGAGGGTCATGGGGGGATCCTGCCTTGGGTGTGGGGTTTGTGTAGGAGGAGGGTGGGCTGTGGGGTCCCCAGTAGCTCCTTTCTCCTCATAAAAATTAAACTGAGACACTTTAACAATTAAAGAGTTTTGCTTCTCAGAATAGGGTTTTTAAAAAATATATTAATAATTAAAGAGTTCCTTTGAGATTCCTGAATGATAAACACCCAGTCCCGGCTTGTAATTTGTTAACGGAAAATGCCAAACTGTGTAAAATAACTTAAAAGAAATTTATTCTGAGCCAAATAGGAGAGGGCTCACAACCCCAGGAGGCCTGGGGTAAGTGGTCCCGAGGCAGCTTAAGACAGTTTGTTTTTATTCATTTCAGGGAGACAGGAATTGCAGGGAAAATTATGCATCAATGCCTGGAAGGTGTGAGTTCCTTTGGCAGAAAGGGCGGGACCTGTGGAAGGGGGCTTAGAAGGGCAGATTCTGTAGGTGGCCGTTGGTGGAGAGTGTGAAGCTTTGTTTAAAATTTCCAGGAGGTAGGAAGGAATGCTTCAGTGAAGAGGGTCTGGTATCTGTCATGTGATTTCATCTCAGCCAAAACAAAAGACCTGTTTCTTTAGATTTTATGAATTCTAAGATTTGACTTACCTCTTGCCTTGCGTGGCCTTAGGTCTTGTTTGTAATTTGGTATCTTATTGTCACAGAGAGTCTGCCTTTCCAGTCAGCTGATGTCTGTTTTAACGTGAAGATGGATCAGTGGCTGTGTGTAAACTCCTAAAGGAAGCGGATATAATGAGGCCTGTCGGAAGGTTAATCTGAAGTCAGGTGTAGGAGGGTTCCAGCTGGCTGTTTCCAGTGTCTGTCAGGTGACTCAATTCCAGAATCACATTAAAGTTCAAGATAATCTGGAGTTCCAACAGCTTAAATTTTTGAATTACTGTTTTTCACAGACCATATAGCGGAAATTTTTTGGTTGTATAATCAGAGGTTACTCAACCAATTGTACCTGGTTAAGCCCATTTCATTTCCCAATAAATTAGTAACTTCTTATTGTTTTCTCAGGCCACATACTGTCACATAAGTTAGTAATTTATATGAATAGCATTTGAATTTGATTTCCATGTGCTTGGTTCCGAGATCTTAGAGTACTATAGGAAGTTAAGTTTAATTACTTCTTATTCAAAAATTTCAACACTCCCCAGTTGACTGCATTTTCCAAATATATGGGAAGGGAGATCTCAAACCCTCCACCCTGTGACCCTGGCCTACCTCTGGACAGCTTGCCGTACAATACTAAAATTTCAGTTCCTTTCTAAAATTTCCAGACACCAACTCTCCTTCTTCAATTCGTAATATCAACTATTTCTTTTTGTTTTTTTTTTTTTTGTTTTTTTTTTTTTTTTTTTTTGGAGACGGAGTCTCGCTCTGTCGCCCAGGCTGGAGTGCAGTGGCACGATCTCTGCTCGCTGCAAGCTCCGCCTCCTGGGTTCACGCCATTCTCCTGCCTCAGCCTCCCAGTAGGTGGGACTACAGGCGCCCGCCACCATACCTGGCTAATTTTTTGTACTTTTAGTAGAAACGGGGTTTCACTGTATTAGCCAGTATGCTCTTCATCTCCTGACCTCGTGATCCACCAGCCTTGGCCTCCCAAAGTGCTGGGATTACAGGTGTGAGCCCCTGTGCCCAGCCCGTTTTTTGTTTTTGTTTTGTTTTGTTTTTGAGACGGAGTCTTGCTCTGTCGCCCAGGCTGGAGTGTAGTGGCATGATCTCCACCACTGCAGGCTCCACCTCCCAGGTTCATGCCATTCTCCTGCCTCAGTCTGGTAAGTGAAAATGCACTGGCCAGATGCAGTGGCTCATGCCTATCATCCCAACACTTTGGGAGGTTGAGGTGGGTAGATCACTTGAGGCCAGGAGTTTGAGACCAGCCTGGTCAATATGGTGAAACCTTGGCTCTACTAGAAATACAAAAGAAATTAGCCAGGTGTGGTGGCACACACCTGTAGTCCCAGCTACTCCAGAGGCTGAGGCCCGAGAATTGCTTGGACCTGGGAGGTGGATTCTGCACTGAGCCGAGATCACACCATTGCACTCCAGCCTGGGCAAGTGAGCGAGACTCTGTCTCAAGAGAGAGAGAAAAGAAAGGAAATGCACTTGGGGCACACAGGGGCACAGTGCAGTGTTGTTGGAAAATAGTCATTCAGCACTTCAGTGAGGAGGAGCATAGAGAAATGTCCCATGTGATAAGATGGCCTGTGCTGACACTTGAGTCAAACATCACTGTGTTCTAGTCAGCATTGCCCCTCTGTGGGTTTGTCTTTTTGTAAATAATTGTTCACTTATTGCAGCTTCAGGTTTTTTGTTAATTGTAAATTGCATTTTTCACTAGAGCTTGCAAAATAAGAAAATTTTACACACAGGCCAGAAAGAGGTAGATTTCAGAAAAAAGATGGCTGGATGCGGTGGCTCACGCCTGTAACCCCAGCACTTTGGGAGGCCAAGGCAGGTGGATCACCTGAGGTCAGGAGTTCAAGACCAACCTGGCCAACATGATGAAACCCTGTCTCTACTAAAGATACAAAAGTTAGCTGGGTGTAGTGGCACATGCCTGTAATCCCAGCTACTTGGGAGACTGAGGCACGAGAATCCCTTGAACCTGGGAGGTAGAGGCTGCAGTGAGCTGACATCGTGCCATTGTACTCCAGCCTGTGCTATACAGCAAGTCTCCATCTCAAAAAAAAAAAAAAAAATCTCTATTTAGTCTTATATTCCATTTCTTAATATGTTTTTTTCTTCTCTATAGGCAGTGTAGTACATTTCTCAGGTGTATCCTTTTGTTGTGGGTGATTTCCAATGGCATTATAGGGACTAGTTTTAGGAATGCTACTGGAGAAAAATAGGGAAAGTTTACTATTATAACTGGAGAAAAATGAAATAATTTCCACAAGAAAATATGGTAGATTGGTGAATTACAAAGAGTACCCAAAATATCAGTTCTGGCCGGGCATGGTGGCTCATGCCTGTAATCCCAACACTTTGGGAGGCTGAGGCATGCAGTTCACCAGGTCAGGAGATTGAGACCATCCTGGCCAACATGGTGAAACCCTGTCTCTACTAAAAATACAAAAAATTAGCCAGGCATGGTAGCACACGCCCGTAGTCCCTGCTACTTGGGAGGCTGAGGCAGGAGAATCCGTTGAACCTGGGAGGCAGAGGTTGCAGTGAGCCGAGATCGCGTCAGTGCACTCCAGCCTGGGCGACTGGAAAAAAAATCAGTTATTCTTCTTTGCAGGATGGAGGACTTTTTTTTTTTTTTCAAAAAGAGTCTTGCTGTCACCCAGGCTGGAGTGTACTGGTGTGATCACAGTTCACTGCAGCCTTGACTTCCTGGGCTCAAGCAATCATCCAACCTGAGCCTTCCGAGTAGCTGGGACCACAGGTGCATGCCACTCTGCCTAGCTCATTATTTTTTGTAGGGATGAGGTCTTCCTATATTGCCCAGATTTCGTGTCTTATTCCCACAAAGAGTCTGTTTTGTCTTTTGATATTACTTTATTTATTTTTTAGACAGAGTCTCACTGTGTTGCCTAGGCTGGAGTGCAGTGGCATGATCTTGGCTCACTGCAACTTCCACCTCCCTGGGTCCAAGCGATTCTTGTGCCTCAGCCTCCCAAGTAGCTGGTGACTGCCACCACCCCCAGCTAATTTTTTTTTTTTTTTTTTTTTAGTTGAGAAGGGGTTTCGCCATGCTGGCTAGGCTGATCTTGAATTCCTGCCCTCAAGTGATCCGCCCCCCCCGGCATCCCTAAGTGCTGGGATTACAGGTGTGAGCCACTGTGCCTGGCTTGGTATCTATTTTAACATGAATGTTGCTCAGTTGCTGTGTCTTTTTTGTTTTTTTTTTTTTCTTGAGATAGAGTCGCACTCTGAACAAGCTGGAGTGGTGCAGTGGCGCGATCTCAGCTCACTGCAACCTCTGCCTCCTGGGTTCAAGCGAATCTCTTGCCTCAGCCTCCCAAATAGCTGGGACTACAGGTGCGCACCACCACGCCCAGATAATTTTTGTATTTTTAGTAGAGATGGGGTTTCACCATGTTGACCAAGATGGTCTCAATCTCTTGACCTCGTGATCTGCCTGCTTCAGCCTCCCAAAATGCTGGGATTACAGGCGTGAGCCAACCACACCACTGCAACCTTCACCTCCCAGGTTCAAGTGATCCTCCTGCCTCAGCTTCCCAAATAGCTGTGACCACACCCAGCTAATTTTTGTAGTTTTCATAGAGACGGGGTTTCACCATGTTGCTCAGGCTTGTCTCAAACTCCTGAGCTCAAGTAATCCTCCTGCCTCCACCTCCAAAAGTGCTGGGATTACAGGCATAAGCCAGTATGCCCAGCTCTTTTAGTTATTTCAAAATGTACAATATATTATTTTTTACTGTTGTCAATCTGTTGTGCTTGCAAATTCTAGGTCTTATTCATTCTGTGTTTTTATACCCACGGACCCTCTCCATTGGTCTGTATTTCCATCTCTCTGTTAATATCATGTTCTCTTTGTTAGTACAGATCTCAAAGCTGTGATGCATTCTGGGGATAGTGCCTGTCTATCTTAGTTATCTTGGGGTTTTATATCAAATTCCCATAGACCAGGTGACTTAAAGAATAAAGATTTCTAGGCCGGGTGCGGTGGCTCACGCCTGTAATCCCAGCACTTTGGAGGCTGAGGCAGGCAGATCACGAGGTCAAGAGATCGAGACCTCCTGGCTAACATGGTGAAACCCCGTCTCTACTAAAAATACAAAAAATAAGCTGGGCATGCAGGTGCGCACCTGTAGTCCCAGCTACTCAGGAGGCTGAGGTAGGAGGATCACTTGAACCTGGGAGGCAGAGGTTTCAGTAAGCCGAGATCAAGCCACGTCACTCCATCCTGGTGACAGAGTGAGACTCTGTCTCAAAAAATAAAATAAAATAAAATAAACATTTATTTCTGACAGTTCTGGAAGTTGTGAAGTCCATGTTCAGGGTACTGACAGATCTGGTGCCTGGTAAGAGCCTACATCCTGGTTTGTAGATGGCTTTTTTTTTTGAGACAGAATCTTGCTCTGTCGCCCAGGCTATAGTACGGTGGTGTGATCTCGGCTCACTGCAACCTCTGCCTCCCAGGTTCAAGCAATTCTCCTGCTTCAGTCTCCTGAGTAGCTGGGATTACAGGTGCCTGCTACCATGCCCGGCTAATTTTTTGTATTTTTTAATAGAGACAGGGTTTCACCATCTTGGCCAGGCTGGTCTCAAACTCCTGACCTCGTGATCCACCCACCTCAGGCTCCCAAAGTGCTGGGATTACATGCGTGAGCCACTGCGCCAGGTCAGCTAATTTTTTATTTTTTCACATGTTAGAGAGAAAAAGGAAACAGGCTATCCCGTGTCTCATAAGATAACTAATCCCATTCACGAGGGATCTACTCTGATGCTCTAATCTAATTCTAATGACTTCTCAGAGATGCCATCTTAATTCCATCATATTACAGGTTAGGGTGTCACTGTATGATTTGGAGTGGGAAAATGCAAACATTTATGTCATAACATCCCTTAGTCATATTTTATACAACATCCTGGCTGGCTATTCTTTTTTTTTTTTTTTCCGAGGCAGAGTCTTGCTCTGTCACCCAGGCTGGAGTGCAGTGGTGCAATCTCGGCTCACTGCAACCTCTGCCTCTAGGGTTCAAGTGATTCTCCCTGCCTCAGCCTCACGAGTAGCTGGGACTACAGGCACATGCTACCATGCACGGCTAATTTTTGTATTTTTAGTAGAGAGGGGTTTCACCATGTTGGCCAGGCTGGTCTTGAACTCCTGACCTCAGGTGATCTGCCCACCTCCGCCTCCCAAAGTGCTGGGATTACAGGTGTGAGCTACCCCGCCCAGCTTATCCTGGCTATTCTTAGTCATTGTCTTCTATTTCAGTGTTTAGAAGTAGTTTTTCTTAATTTCAATGAAGAAACAAACCTGCTTGTGCATTTCATGGAATATAATAAAATACTAGATGTATTTCAGAGAGATTACATCACAGTGACAATCAGTGTGTGTTTAAGGACATATAACATCTTTACGTTTATTATATTTTTCCATTGATATCTTTGCATGGGTCCTTTTTGCATAATAATCATTTTATATCCTTTCTGAGACTTTTTGGGACTTCAAGAAAAGTAATTGCTTTTGGATGCTGAGGTGGGAGAATGGCTTCAGCCCAGGAGTTTGAGACCAGCCTGGGCAACATAAAGAGACCCCATCTCGACAAAAATTAAGAAATTCACCATGTGTGGCAGCAGGAGCCTATATTATCATCTACTCAGGAAGGGAGAGATAACTTGAGCCTGGGAAGTCAAGGCTACAGTGAGCTGTCATCATGCCCCTGCACCATAGCGTGGGTGACAGAACAAGAACCTGTCCTTAAACAAAACAAAGATAATAAAAACATTTTTAAAAAGAAAATTAATTGTAATACAACTTTGTTTTAATAGGCTATATTGTCTTTTTACAAATTATATTCAACAGGTTGTTGCTGGTATTTCCATGTGCACTGATAGTCATTTCTTCATAGAGTTTCCACTCTAGAAACTAAAAATATTACATATGGTCAAAACACATAAAACAGTTTCACAGTGATCCAAAATATTGATGGAGCCAGTATTGTGAATGATAATTATTGTTTTCTTATTTTCTTATAGTTTCATAACCTTGGTATGCATCCCTATTGGTATATTTTATTTTTACATGTTTTTTTTTATGCAGTTGATATCAGATATGTGATATTTTATATCATATTTTATTTTTACTTAGTAACGAACCTTCCATGGAATGGTAGTTCACTTTTTTATTTATTTATTTATTTATTTATTTATTTATTTATTTATTTATTTATTTATTTATTTTGAGACAGGGTCTGGCTCTGTTGCCCAGGCTGGAGTGCAGTGGCCGGATCTCAGCTCACTGCAAGCTTCGCCTCCCGGGTTCACGCCATTCTCCTGCCTCAGCCTCCCGAGTAGCTGGGACTACAGGCGCCCGCCACCTCGCCCGGCTAGTTTTTTGTATTTTTTAGTAGAGACGGGGTTTCACCATGTTAGCCAGGATGGTCTCGATCTCCTGACCTCGTGATCCGCCCGTCTCGGCCTCCCAAAGTGCTGGGATTACACTTTTTAAAATATTTTTATTAAATAATATTTAAAATAATTAATATTTTAAATATAAAAAATAATTAATATTTTAAAAATATTAAATATTTTTAAAATAAAGCACCCGGCTTTATTTTATTTTTTTACTTCTTTTTAATTGTTTAACTTTATTACTGTTGCACCATTTATACAATTACATATAATTTCAATGCATCCATTGTACATTTTTTTGTTTGTTTGTTTTTCCCATTTTCCAATGAGTGGTGTGTTGGTGTCTGTGACACAGAATGGAAGAGAAACTGGAACTGCAATGAACGCAGACTTTTTTTTTTTTTTTTCATTTCCACTGACCAATAAACAGAACTACAGGTGCACCCAACCACGGACATGCATTAACTCCTCATGAGAAATCTAGGTAGGCTAAGTAGGATGAGAGAATGTTTGTCACTCCCAAAAATATCTGGAGAGGAAGAATGGAGGATTGGCATTGAGATCCATGTGGACAAGCTAAGTGGGCTCCGTCTGAAAGCTGGCATTCATCCACAACATTAAAAAAATATCAAAATAAGAAAGGCTGTAAATTAAAAAGAAAACACAGAAAATACTGCTCTCATAAAGATCTGATTGCCTTGGCACAGGCCCAGTGGGCAGAATCAAACGCATCACTCCCAACTCCCATTGCAGAAGAAAAGCTATTCAACTCTCAGCGGTGGAAGAGTGCATGTGGCGGCAGTTTCAGGTACAAACGATGTACTGCACTTTCAGACGCGATCTTGGAAATCCAGGACTTCTTGGTAAAGTTGACTGAAGGTATATTAGATATTTCTCCACAAAAATACTATTTGGATTCTCCCACCCCCTCCCTCCCTTGATGGGACAACATCCTTTATTTTTCCTTGGGCAATACATATCATTACTTCCCATTTGAAACAAGTTAGTATAGGAGAGAGAGAGAGGAGAGATAGGAGAGGAGAGAGAGGAGATAGAAAGAGACAGAGAGAGGAGATTGTTTTAAGTGGTATTATTTTTCCTATAGGCTGTCCTTGTCACTCTTTCATGGCTACGGTTTGATTGGAATTAGCTGCGGGGGCCTCCACCGGCTTGGGCTCTTCTGCGGAGGCTGCGGGGGCCTGGGCCTTGGGTGTGGAACTAGGCGCTTCCGTGGGTGCGGGGGTCTCCTTGGAAGAGGGGGCAGCCTCCGAGCTGCCGGGTTTTGAGTCTGAAGCGGGGGCCCCGTCACTTTTGGTCTCCTGGGCAGTAGGAGCTGGGGGCGCCTCGGTCTTTTTGGGTTCCCCTTCCTCCTTGCTGGGCTCCTCCCCGGAAGCAGGGGCCGCGCTCTCGGGGCCGCGGCGGCCTCGGCAGCTTTGGGGGCCTCGCCGCCCGCAGCGGGGCCGGGGGCCGCCTGCTCCTGCTCGGGCGCCTTTGGGGGCTCAGCCTTGGCCTCCGCCGCGCCCTCCATCTTCTCGGGCTCCGCCTTCGGGGCCTCCTCCTTGGCGGCCGCCGCGTCCTTCTCGCCCTCCTTCTCCTCGGCCTTGCCCTCCGCGTCCTGGTCGGGCTTCTCCTTGCCCTCCTTGGCCTCGGCGGGCTCCGCGGCCGCCTCGGGCTCGCTCTCCTTCGGGGTCCCCTCCTCTTCCGTCGCCGCGCCCTCAGCCTTCTTATCTTTGTCCTTGGCTTTCTCGTCGTTCACATTGTAGCCCTTCTTCTTCTTGCTGAGCTTGCCTCCCATCTTGGAGTTCGGCTCTGGGTGCCTCTGCAGCCCCTGGGTGAGTGCGGTGCCGCCGAGAGGCCCAGGTCGCTGGCGTCGTCTGGCTGGTGCCTGGCGGAGGCTCTCTCCCGGCTGGACGGCAGAGCCCAGAACGAGGAGGCAGTTGGAGCGCTGCCGCCGCCGTCGCCGCCGCTGCCGCTCCACTTTCTTTTCTTCTTTTTTTTTTTTTTTAGAACATCTTAAATTTTTAATCCTTTCTTTACAGGTTACCTAGACCACTTTTGATTAAGAAAACTGTAGAAAGTTAGTAACTGCCACAAGCGAACGCCAGGCGGTGGCACGTGTCAATTTCCACAGAGTCCTGCTTTGCGGGGTATCTGAATGCACTGCACGGGGCCTCTGCTCACACTTGCTGGAACCAATCGTGGCAGATTTTAGTCCACAGGTCGCTTTTCCCCATATTTCTTTGTAAACTCTTCAGCATTCTTACAGAATTTTTTACGGTCCTTAGAGTATTCTTCAGCTAGGTCAGCCCGAAGCGGGTGCTCGGGCTGGGGGTCATTCACCAGTGCTATGAGGGACTGGATTACTTGGTCGGTTTTGGTTGCTGGCTTCCAGTTTTCAGCGCTAATTACTGGCAGACAGACCTGCCCCTTTTCGTCGATGTTCGGGTGATAGATCTTTGTTTTAAATGTGATCTTCGGTGGTTTGAATGGGTACTCTGCTGGAAAGTTGATTTCGATTCTGAAGGCCCCCTTATCATATGGAGGGTTGTCAGGAACAATAAGCCCTTGCCAAGTCAATAAATTAGCTTCATCAACCTGGATGTTACGGAAGTTTTTCATCCCACATTTGCGGATTTCTTCAAGCTCCTTCATCAGCCTCCTGCTGGCCGCCATCTTGGATTTGGTGCTGCTCCTTCCCCCCGCTCCACTTTCTTGATTTATGGATTTTGTTTTTTACAACAGTAGTCATTTGACCGTAACATTGAGCAGATAATCTACACGGGTCCCACTTTTTTTTTCTTAGGTCATAGTTCTTCCTATGATACTTCAATCCCAGGTACTGGGGAGGCTGTGGTGGGAGGATCACTTGAGCCCAGGTGGTTGAAGCCACAGTGAAATATGATCATGCCACTGCACTCCAGACTGAGTGACAGAGTGAGACCCTGTCTCAAAAAAAAAAAAAATGAAAAAAAACAAAGATAAAAGAGTATATGGTCATGCCACTCTGAATGCACCTGATCTTAGCAGCTAAGCAGGTTCAGGCGAGGAGGTTAGAACATGGTTTGTAAAATTCCTGGAAATACTGGTTGCTATAGGCTTAAAAAAAAAAAAAAAAAAAGAAATTGCAAGGAGAATTCACCAAATGGAAGAAAGACATGCAAATTCTCTACCTGGTCCTGACATATATCTTTATCAGCTGAAGCCTAAGTACCGAGACCAGCTTGGTCATGGAGACCCTAACCCAGTAGCGCTACAGGAATTCAAGACACACACAGAGAAATATAGAGTTTCGTGGAGTGGGAAATCAGGGGGCTGACAGCCTTCAGAGCTGAGAGCCACAAACAGAGATTTACCCACATATTTACTGACAGCAAGCCAGTGATAAGCATTGTGGCTGTAGATTATAGATTAACTAAAATTATTCCTCACGGGAAACAAAGGGATGGGCTCTGGCTAGTTATCTGCAGCAGGAACATGTCCTTAAGACACAGATCGCTCATGCTATTTGTGGTTTAGGAACACCTTTAAGCGGTTTTCCACCCTGGATGGGCCAAGTGTTCCTTGCCCTCATTCCGGTAAACCAACAACCTGGGCGTCATAGCCAAGCATGGGCGTCATAGCCATCATGAACATGTCACAGTTCAACCCATAGGTTGTATAACTGAATTAATGGCTCTTAAGTCAGTTAACATTCTCCATTTACATGATTTTCTCTTAATTATGAAACTGGAGAATTCCAAGGGGAAAATGTTGGCCCTCTGTCCTTTTTCTAATTGTTCAGTAACTAGGTCCTCTAAAGCCTCTGGTTTCTCTTAGTGGCCATTGTTTTATCCAAATTGGCTTATCTGTTAACCATTTTGAAAGTATAGGTTCTGGAGGCTTAACAGTGGCCACCATCAAAAATGATATCCTAAACCTTGGCGGGAACTTTGTCTTTCCCTTGAAGCAGTTCCTTCAAACCTTGCAAATTTTTTCCTAGTCTCATACCAGGGACATACCCCATTTCATGCATCGTATGTTGACTTTGAGGGCTGTATAGTTGCTCTGGAATTAGAACTTGTGCTCCCCATTGTTATAATAAATCTCTCCCCCATAAATTTATAGGTACAGAAGTTACAGTTGGTCGAATAGTCCCAGGTTGTCCATCGGGCCCTTCACAATGCAAAATATTACTACTTTGATATACTTCAGGGGCTTTACCAACTCCAACTATGTTAAATCGAGCAGGTTGAATTGGCCATGCGGACGGCCAGTGGTGTAGAGAAATGATTGAAATGTCCACTCCTGTATCTACCAAACCTTTAAATTTCTTTCCCTGAATAGTTATTTCACAGGTAGGACATATATCAGTAATTTGATTCACCCAGTTAGCTACTTTGCCTTGTTTATTTGTTGTTCCAAATCCTCCTGTTCATTTAATTTCACTTTTCCCCATTTCCACGTACGGCACAATCAGGAGTTGTGCTTTCCTGGCTCTGCTTTCCAGGGAACAGAAGTAGATAAAACAATTTGAAATTCCCATTGTAATCTGAACCAGTATGTACTTGCACTCCTTGTATGTAGTCTGTATGTACTTGCACTCCTTTTAAATTTAAACTAGATCTACCTAGAAGTAATCAGATTGTCCTCACTGGCAAGGTCCACAGACCCCTGTTGGAACTTTTTGTAGGGGTTCCCCAGGCAGAAGACTCACAGCTTTTGTGTAGCATAAATCTACTGTGGCACTACTGGCTGCGGTGGGGGACAGATATTGTATAAGGGTGAGGGAATGGCCTCAGCTGGAAATGCCTCGTTTTGGAACGGGCCCCTCATGGCGTTTCCCAAATTTAAAAGGAAAAGGTTCAAATGTAGCTATATTTCCCTGTTGATCTGGGGGGTGTATCCTAACAGGGAACTGCCAGGCCTCTGTATTACCCTTTCATCTAGCTTGCTGAATTCCTGCCTGAATAGAACTGAGAGCTGTTACTAGAGATGCTGCTCAAACAGTCATTGAGGAAACTACTTTTCACCCAGTGTCCTCCAGAAAAGAAAGATCTGGCAGGTCAGGCCACTCTTTTTCTTCAAAATAAGGAGGGGGTGCAGAAGGGTAGGGACGAACACTTCCTCCTTTGCTGCTTTAGCTTTAGCTGGCAAACGAACCTGCTCTGTCATCTCTTCTGTTACTTCATTATACTCTCCTTCCTCCTCCTCATCAGCGTGAAAAGGTTCCAAGTTGGAAGGAACCAGAGCTCACACTTGATCCATTGTTACCCTGATGCTTCTGAGCTCCCCTTACTCACCATGGGCATTGCTTAAAAGTACTTGGGTATCCTCCGGCTTAGTTCCACATTCTCCAACCATTACTCCTGTGACCCTTTGACCTGGGTTCGAGCCCCACATATGGACACCACTTGCCAAGACCAGCTGAGTCGTGGAGACCTTAACCCAGCAGCACTAGAGGAATTAAAGACACACACAGAGAAATATAGAGTGTGGAATGGCAAATCAGGGCGCTGACAGCCTTCAGAGCTGAGAGCCAGGAACAGAGATTTACTCACATATTTATTGACAGCAAGCCAGTGATAAGCATTTGTTCTGTAGATTATAGATTATCTAAAAGTATTCCTTTTGGGAAACAAAAGGATGGGCTCTGGCTAGTTATCTGCAGCAGGAGCATGTCCTTAAGGCACAGATCGCTTATGCTATTGTTTGTGGTTTAGGAACACCTTTAAGTGGTTTTCTGCCCTGGATGAGCTAGGTGTTCCTTGCCCTCATTCTGGTAAACCAACAACCTTCAGCGTGGACATCACAGCCATCACGAACTTGTCACAGTGCTGCAGAGTTTATGGCCAGTTTATGGCCAGATTTGGGGGCCTCTTCCCAACACCTAAATCTCTATCACAGCGTGATGGCTGAATTGGCAGCCAGTACCGCCAGGCATCCTGCATCATCACTGCAGGAGGTAAGTTCCACCCTAGTACCCTGTCTGGGAAATAGTGCACCCACAGTCCCCTCTCTTACTAAGTCTATGGGGTAACAACAGGGAGTGGTCCTTAGGAAATAAATCTGACCTGGTGTTTTGGTTTTGTGAGTGGGAGGTATTCTCAGCTGTCTCCCCACAGGGAGAGAGCCTGTTATCCCCTATCTAGACTTCTGGAGCAGTCTCCATTTTAAATCCCTATCCCTTGTAAAGGGAGATTGTATTGAAAATGTGTTTAAAATATCAAGGAAGGTTTTATTCAGCACAATTGTAATATGTGTCATGAGAACTATAATATGGAGTGAGATTACAGTTCTGTATATTACATTTCTCATGACACATAATAGGCTGTCTCTGAGTTTAATCTCCTTCCTATATTACAGGGCAAGGTGAGGGAAAGGATGGAACTTGGTGAGGTGTCAACAGTTAGGGAAGAGAAAGTTGATGAATTATCATGAGTGGGGGAAATTGAACTTGATTGGAAATACCAAGTTTTGGTCAGGGGGATTCTCTGTGAACTGCCTTAAAAGGGTTTTTGCTGTAACTGGGCTCTGCAGAAGAAGGCCAAAGCCTAGACAAGAAAAGGGCTGTGAGCTCAAGTTTGGTCAAAGAAGGAGTCCTGGCTAGGTGCAGTGGCTCACAGCTGTAATCCCAGCACTTTGGGAGGCCGAGGTGGGTGAATCACGAGGTCAGGAGTTCGAGACCAGCTTGGCCAATATGGTCTCTACTAAAAACAAAAAAATTAGCCGGGTGTAGTAGTGGGTGCCTGTAATCCCAGCTACTTGGGAAGCTGAGGCAGGAGAATCAGTTGAACCTGGGAGGCAGAGGTTGCAGTGAGCCGAGATTGCACCACTGCTCTCCAGCCTGGGCGGCAGAGTGAGACTACTCCGTCTCAAAAACAAAACAAAACAAAAAAACAGGAGTCCTTAAGACCCCTGTAGCTTAGCGCTCTTTTTTTGTTTTGTTTTGTTTTGTTTTGTTTTTGTTTTGCTTCTTTTGAGACGGAGTCTCGCTCTGTCACCTAGGCTGGAGTGCAATGGTGTGATCTCGGCTTACAGCAACCTCTGCCTCCCTAGTTCAAGCGATTCTCCTGCCTCAGCCTCCCCAGTAGCTGGTATTACAGGTGCCCGTCACTATACCCAGCTCATTTTTGTCTTTCTAGTAGAGACAGGGTTTCACCATGTTAGTTAGGCTGGTCTTGAACTGACCTCAGGTGATCCACCCACCTCGGCCTCCCAAAGTGCTGGGATTACAGGCATGAGCTACCACGCTCGGCCAGCTCTTAGGAATGACAATAAATCCCTAAATTTCTGGTTTTCTCGCTACATTTTGAAACACTCAGTCCTCTCTCGAAAGGACGTCTTCAATTATGTGTTTCTCATGTTGCATTTGAAACAGCTGCAGTATTTAAATTATTATTTTTTACTTTAATAAATGGCTATATTTAAAATGTTATTATTTTATAAATACTTTTCATGAGAGAAAGTGCTCAATAGCCACCAAAAACTACACTGTGTGAAATAATTATGCCTGTTGACTCCTGATGTTGAGCACCACTTCATATACTTATTGGTCATTTCTATGTATTGGAGAAATGTAATTCAAATACTTTTGCCCTTTTTTTTAAAAAAGAAATTTTTTTTGAGACAGAGTCTTGCTCTGTTGCCCTGGCTGGAGTGTGGTGGTGTGATCTTGGCTCACTACATTATCTGCCTCTCGGGTTCCAGCGATTCTCCTGCCTCAGCCTCCTGGGTAGGTGGGATTACAAGCATGTGCCACCACACCTGGCTAATTTTTTTTTTTTTTTTTTTGAGACCAAGACTCTGTTGCCCAGGCTGGAATGCAGTGGCATGAGCTCATGAGTTTTTGTTTTAGTTATCTATGATTCATCATTTAGATTGATAAGACCCCTTGTAAAATCCAGTTTTTTGGTTTTTGTTTCTGCTGCAGGAATCAGAACAAAACTCACTTTCTAGATAACATCAAAGTTTAAACTTTGTGCATAGGCTTTTTTTTCAAGGATATGCAGCCTCAGGACTGTTAATGTTAACTTTTTCTGCACAGTAATTTGGAGGACTTTGTTATGGCAGGTGCTGTACTCCCACTTTACAAACAAACACTGGGGCAGCCCAGGCAGCACACCTTTCTGGATTTACCAAAAATACACATTTTCCTATTCTACTGTTGCTTTACCACATGGTTCAGTTGTAGCCTCAGAATTACTTTATAGAAGAAGCTGAGTGTAGACAGAGAGTATGAGGTCTGATGGTCATGGAATAATTGTTTTGAGTCCACAGCATCATGGGAACTTCTTGGGAATAGAGTATAGGCTCCCAGTGCTGTTAGTCTTACCCATCCTCCTCTATACATGTGAGATGTTTCAGGATTTAGTGGCCTTTGAGGATGTGGCTGTGACCTTCACCCAAGAGGAATGGGCTTTGCTGGATCCTTCCCAGAAAACTCTCTATAAAGATGTGATGCAGGAAACCTTCAGGAACCTGGCCTCTGTAGGTAAGGGTGACAATATTACTTCCCTCAGTAAATGAGAGAACAAGTATTTTTAGCTCATGTGTGCTGCTGAGTGATTTACAGTGTGGACAGGGAATATTTGATAAATAAAGGAAGCATGCTTGCAGTGTACCATGAACATAGAATCAAGTAATTTTTAAAATAATTTTATACTAATTCAAGATTATTTTCCTTGTTCTGTGTTGTAGGGAAAAAATGGAAAGCCCAGAACATATATGTAGAGTACGAAAATCTAAAGAGAAACCTAAGGTAACTTGCACTAACAAGACAAAGAAGTGTCTCTCTAGAAAATCTTAGAATGGGAAAAAATGTTTAAAAAAAAAAAAAAGAAATGAAATAAGCACCATTTCAATCTATTTATTCTTAGAAAATTTTCTCTGAACACATATTGAAGGGTGATGTAGGCTTGACACAATGGCTCAGGCCTGTATTTCAGCCCTTTGGGAGGTTCCGGCTGGAGAATGACTTCAGTCCAGGAGTTTGAGGCCATACTAAGCCACAATGGCATCACTGCACCCCTGCCTGGGCAAGAGTGTGAGACCCTGACTCAAAAACAAATTTAAAAAGACAGATATTTAGTATTTGTAAAATAGTTTACTTTAAAATAGTATTCAGAGAGGTCGGGTGCGGTGGCTCACGCCTATAATCCCAGCACTTTGGAAAGCCGAGGAGGGCGGATCACTTGAGGTCAGGAGTTCAAGAGCAGCCTGGCTAACACAGTGAAACGCTGTCTCTACTAAAAGTATAAAAATTAGCTGGGCATCATGGTGGACACCTGTTATCTCAGCTACCCGGGAGGCTGAGGCAGGAGAATCACTTGAACCCAGGAGGGCGAGGTTGCAGTGAGCCCAGTGAACCCAGAGGCGAGTTTGCCCCACTGCATTCCAGCCTGGACGAGAGAGTGAGTCTCCATCTCAAAGAAAAAGAAAAAAAAAAAAGAAAACAGTATTCAGAAGCCTTCTGTCATCTTTTTTGATAATAGATATAGCTGGGCCATCTTATAGAGCCTGTGGTCCATTCAAATTCAGACAGGGCAGAAATCCTACAGTTTGCTGAATGATGTTAAAAATGGAAGTGCAGGCCAGGCACGGTGGCTCACGCCGATAATCCAAGCATTTTGGAAAACCAAAGCAGGTGGATCACCTGAGGTCAGGAGTTCGAGACCAGCCTGGCCAACATGGTGAAACCCTGTCTCTACTAAAATACAAAAAATTAGCTGGGTGTGGTGTCATGCACCTGTAGTCCCAGCTACTTAGGAGGCTGAGGCAGAAAAATTGCTTGAACTCAGGAGGCGGAAGTTGCAGTGAGCCAAGATCACACCACTACACTCCAGCCTGGGCAAAAGAGTGAGACTCCATCTCAAAAAAAAAAGAAAAAATGTAAGTGCAATACTTGTGAATGAATATAAAATCACTGATAAGCAGACCCATTACAATGTACTTCTCATTGTTCACAGAATTTTTGTGGGAGAGAGACTCTTTGAAAGTAAAGAAGGTCATCAGCTTGGAGAAATTTTGACCCTGGTTCCAGATGACATGCTGAAGAAGAAAACAACTACTGGAGTAAAATCATGCAAAAGCAGTGTGTATGGAAAAGTTGGCAGTGCTCATTCATCTCTTAATAGGCACATCAGAGATAACACTGGACACAAGGCATATGACTATCAAGAATATGGACAGAAACCATACAAATGTAAATACTGTAAAAAACCTTTCAACTGTCTCTCCTCTGTTCAGACACATGAAAGGGCTCATAGTGGAAGGAAACTCTATGTTTGTGAGGAATGCAGAAAAACATTTATTTCCCATTCAAGCCTTCAAAGACACATGATAATGCACAGTGGAGATGGGCCTTATAAGTGTAAATTTTGTGGGAAAGCCTTGATGTTTCTCAGTTTGTATCTTATCCACAAACGAACTCACACTGGAGAGAAACCGTATGAATGTAAACAGTGTGGGAAAGCCTTTAGTCATTCGAGTAGCCTTCGAATACATGAAAGAACTCACACCGGGGAGAAGCCTTATGAATGTAATGAATGTGGGAAAGCATTCCATAGTTCCACATGCCTCCATGCTCATAAAAGAACTCACACTGGGGAGAAGCCATATGAATGTAAACAGTGTGGGAAAGCCTTCAGCTCTTTCCATTCCTTTCAAATACATGAAAGAATTCACACTGGGGAGAAGCCATATGAATGTAAGGAATGTGGAAAAGCCTTCAAGTGTCCTAGTTCTGTTCGTAAACACGAAAGAACCCATTCTAGGAAAAAACCCTATGAATGTAAACATTGTGGGAAAGTATTATCTTATCTTACCAGCTTTCAGAACCACCTGGGAATGCACACTGGAGAGATATCTCATAAATGTAAGATATGTGGCAAAGCCTTTTATTCTCCCAGTTCACTTCAAACACATGAAAAAACGCACACTGGAGAGAAACCATACAAATGCAACCAATGTGGTAAAGCCTTTAATTCTTCCAGTTCCTTTCGATATCATGAAAGGACTCACACTGGAGAGAAACCTTATGAGTGTAAGCAATGTGGGAAAGCCTTCAGATCTGCCTCACTCCTTCAAACGCATGGTAGGACTCACACGGGAGAGAAACCCTATGCATGTAAGGAATGTGGAAAACCATTTAGTAATTTCTCTTTCTTTCAAATACACGAAAGGATGCACAGAGAAGAGAAGCCATATGAATGTAAGGGTTACGGGAAAGCATTCAGTTTGCCCAGTTTATTTCATAGCCATGAAAGGACTCACACTGGAAGGAAAATCTATGAATGCAAGCAGTGTGGCAGATCCTTCAATTGTTCGAGTTCCTTTCGATATCATGGAAGGACTCACACTGGAGAGAAACCCTATGAATGCAAGCAATGTGGGAAAGCCTTCAGATCTGCCTCACAGCTTCAAATTCACGGAAGGACTCACACTGGAGAGAAACCTTATGAATGTAAGCAGTGTGGGAAAGCCTTTGGATCTGCCTCACACCTTCAAATGCATGGAAGGACTCACACTGGAGAGAAACCCTATGAATGTAAGCAGTGTGGGAAATCTTTTGGATGTGCCTCGCGACTTCAAATGCATGGAAGGACTCACACTGGAGAGAAACCGCATAAATGTAAGCAATGTGGGAAAGCTTTTGGATGTCCCTCAAACCTTCGAAGGCATGGAAGGACTCACACTGGAGAGAAACCCTATAAATGTAAGCACTGTGGGAAAGTCTTTAGATGTTCTTCACAACTTCAACTGCATGGAAGGACTCACTGCATAGACACCCCATAACCCCAGGCTTTAGGAGGCTGAGGTGGGAGGACTGCTTAAGCCCAGGAGTTCAAGACCAGCCTGGGCAACATGGTGAGACTCTATCATAAAACTTAGATAAATAAAAAGACTTCCAGTTGGTGGTAATGGCAGTTGAGAAATCCATGGCTGGGATACAATGGCATCTGCTGGGCAGGGCAGATAAGTGACAGAGGGAGAATGGGTGGGCAGGGGGCTACTGGAACAAAATGGTGGTCTGGGTCCCACAGCAGCAATGACTTTAAAGGCCAGGGAGAGGTGGGAAAAGGTGAGGGCTCCCAGGATGCAATGCCAGAGACATGGTGATGTCCTTAGGTCCAGGACTGCTGGGGGCAGTGGCACCTGAGGGAGGTAGGTGTGGAAGGGCATCCTTGTGTGGACTGGGGAGGGAGCATGAAGGAGCACAGGGTAAAGTTCAAATCATGGCTGAGGCCAGTTCAAGCTGAGGGTAAAGGTGCCTGGGGGAGGGCATGAGAGTCAAGTCAGGTTTGGGGGACAGGGCAGAGAGTTTCTTTTTTTTTTTTTTCGAGGCGGAGTCTCGCTCTGTCGCCCGGACTGGAGTGCAGTGACCGGATCTCAGCTCACTGCAAGCTCCGCCTCCTGGGTTTACGCCATTCTCCTGCCTCAGCCTCCCGAGTAGCTGGGACTACAGGCGCCCGCCACCTCGCCCGGCTAGTTTTTTTTGTATTTTTAGTAGAGACGGGGTTTCACTGTGTTAGCCAGGATGGTCTCGATCTCCTGACCTCGTGATCCGCCCGTCTCGGCCTCCCAAAGTGCTGGGATTACAGGCTTGAGCCACCGCGCCCGGCCAAGAATAACATGTTTCTAGTTAACTTATGCAGTTCATTCAGCAATCTAATGTTTCATGTAATATTGATGATCCTACTAATTATTCTGATTCTTTACTTAATGCTTAATGAAAAATATGGCACTTCAAAATAGCTTCTGCAGCAAGGCAAGATACATTTTAAGACCCTTTTCTGGGCTGGGCACGGTGGCTCACGCCTGTAATCCCAACACTTTGGGAGGCTGAGACGGGCAGATCACGAGGTCAGGAGATCGAGACCATGCGGCTAATATGATGAAACCCCGTCTCTACTAAAAAAATACAAAAAAATTAGCTGGGCATGGTGGTGGGTGCCTGTAGTCCCAGCTATTCGGGAGGCTGAGGCAGAAGAATAGCGTGAACCCTGGAGGTGGAGCTTGTAGTGAGCCAAGATCGCACAACTGCACTCTAGCCTAGGTAATGGAGTAAGACTCCTCAAAAAAAAAAAAAAGACCCTTTTCCCCAAAGCATACTGGAATTCACAATTATAAAGAAATGTGGGTCAGGTGCGGTGGCTCATTCCTGTAATCTTAGCACACTGAGAGGCCAAGGTGGGTGGATTGCCTGAGCTCAGGAGGCAGCCTGGGCAACATGGTGAAACCCTGTCTCTACTGAAAATACAAAAAAAAAAAATTAGCTGGGCATAGTGGCGGACACCTGTAGCCTCAGCTACTCAGGAGGATGAGGCATGAGAATTCCTTGAACCCAGGAGGTGGAGGTTGCAGTGAGCTGTGATTGCGTCATTTCACTCCAGCCTGGGTGACAGAGCAAGACTCCGTCTCAAAAAAAAAAAAAAAAGGGAATGTAGAACAGAACTGGGGTCCACTCATGTTGTCCAGGAAAACTAGCTATTTACACTGAGGTTTGATGGGCTAGAAAGGCTTTTTACTGCAGAGCCCCAGGCAAGAAGGATCAGGAAAGTAAAGGTTCAAATCCTGGCCTACCCGAAGGGCACGGTGGCTCATGCCTGTAATCCCAGTGTTTGGGGAGGCTGAGGCAGGTGGATCACCTGAGGTCAGAAGTTTGAGACCAGCCTGGCCAACATGGTAAAACCCCATCTCTACTAAAAATACCAAATTAACCAGGTGTGGTGGCGTGCACGTGTAATCCCAGCTACTCGGGAGGCTGAGGCAGGAGAATCACTTGAACCCAGGAGGTGGAGGTTGCAGTAAGCTAAGATCACACCATTGCATTCCAGCCTGGGCAAAAAGAGTGAAACTCTGTCTCAAAAAGAATAAAAAATAAAACAAAAAAAAAATGTTATGCTTTGTTGTGTGTTTGAGAAAACATCTGACTCTGTTGCCCAGGCTGGAGTACAGTGGTGCTTTCATGGCTCACTGTAGCCTCCAATTCCTGGGCTCAAGCGATCCTCTCACCTCAACCTCCCCCGTCACTGAGACTACAGGTATTCACCACCACTCCTGGGTAATTTTACGTTTTTTTGCAGAGATGAGGACTCCATATGTTGCCTAAACTGGTTTGGAACTCCTGAGCTAACGCGATCTTTCTGGTTAGGCCTCGTAAAGTGCTGGGATTACAATGGGACCTGATAGCACTCAGAAATATGCCAACAGTCCAAGAGCAAAATTTTTTTGCAGGGGGGTGGGAGGGGAAGGGCTATTTTCAATTTCATTTCAGAGTTAAACTATAAGCTAAATTCCCTCCCAAGGTTAGTTTGGCCTATGCCCAGGCATGAACAAGGACAGCTTGGAGGTTAGAAGCAAGATGGAGTCAGGTCGGATCTCTTTTCACTGTACTAATTGTCTCATTTATAATTTTTGTAAAGGTGGTTTCAATCTCTCCCTTTGGGTTTCATAACACCTTATTGTTAAGGTGCGGACTATAAGGATGGACAAAGGATGAAGACCATGTTAACTTCTTCCTGCTGACAGGGGATGTAGTGGAGGTAGGTGCTTACCCCAAAGTGTGAGGAGTGGAACCACTTTGCAGCCATCTGAGCATACTCATGTAGGCTGCGTTGGGGCTCGAAGGCTTGCATGACAAAGGCATTAGTATTCTCATCTATAGTTTAAGTACAGTGTTAATATTTATGCAAACAGCATGCTATAGTAAATTTTAGCACAGAAGAGTGAACTATAAGGTAAATAATGAGTCCCAGGATAAAGAGTTGAAGTCTTAGCTTCAGAAGCCTTTGTAGAATTGATCTTAAGCTCTGACGGATACAGGTAAAAAGCTCTGAGAACTGACCAGGTGTGGTAGCTCACGCCTGTAATCTCAGCACTTTGAGAGACCAAGATGCGTGGATCACCTGAGGTCAGGAGTTTGAGACCAGCCTGACCAACATAATAAAACCCCGTCTCGGCTGGGCGCGGTGGCTCACGTCTGTAATCCCAGCACTTTGGGAGGCCGAGGCGGGCGGATCACGAGGTCAGGAGATCGAGACCATCCTGGCTAACACGGTGAAACCCCGTCTCTACTAAAAATGCAAAAAATTAGCCGGGCCGCGGGCGCCTATAGTCCCAGCTACTTGGGAGGCTGAGGCAGGAGAATGGCATGAACCCGGGAGGCAGAGCTTTCAGTGAGCGGAGATCGCGCTACTGCACTCCAGCCTGGGCGGCTGAGTGAGACTCCGTCTCAAAAAAAAAAAAAAAAAAAAACCCGTCTCTACTAAAAATGCAAAAAATTAGCTGGGTGTGGTGACGGGTGCCTGTAACTGCAGCTACTCAGGAAGCTGAGGCAGGAGAATCGCTTGAACCCAGGAGGTGGAGGTTGCGGTGAGCGGAGACTGCGCTCCAGTCCAGCCTGGGCAACAAGAGTAAAATTCAATCTCAAAAAAAAAAAAGCTCTGAGAACCAATGAGACATGAGGTCATTAGCAGCGAGAGATTTGCATCAGAGGTTGTTAGATTGGGATAAACAGGAAAGGGCAAATTTAAATATCCTCTCCCATATCTTTTTAGTCAATTTCCTAGTTCTGAGACTAAACCAGTTCAGTTAACTCTTTTCTGTATCAGGAAGTGGCACTGCAGATGAGCTAGGACTTTTTAGTTATAGAGTAGGAAGGCAGTAACAATCTGATATGTTTTTGTTGCCTGTGTTATGAGGAATAAGCTTCACCTTGCATGGCCTCAGGTAAAAGGTAGTAGCGATTTCATTGAGTCTAAGTCAGAAAAGTGGAAGAAAAATCTGAAAACATTAGTTTGGGTACTTGAAGCCCACAAAGAATTCCAGATTTAGTTCGGGCTGTGGAAAATAATAAAAATTCAAGAACGACTAACAACAGGTACACCATAGTTTTGTGAAACATTTTTTTCTCTCTCTAGTCTCTACTTTTATTAAAGATAAATTATAGTAGGTCAAATTTAGTTGCAAAATAAGTTTTGGTCTTATTATTCTTGGCCTGATTATTTGCATGAAGTGCAAGAATAATTATTTGCCATCTAGACTTTTTTAAAAAATTGGCTTTGCTGAAACTTTGTTCGCTAAGGAATCTCAGATTGTACTTTTTAAAGTCTTGAAGCCCAGCCACAGCCTATGCCTGCAAATATCTGTATGAGTTAAGTGAATTTTCCTCCTCTGAAGGTCCCAAGATAACTTGAGGCCCCTGGGCCTGGCAGAAAGTGACATTCTGTTGTTTTTTGTTTTTTGTTTTTTTTTTTTGAGACAGAGCTTAATTCTCCTTGCCCAGGCTGCAGTGCAGTACCATGATCTCCGCTCATTGCAACCTCCACCTTCTGGGGTCAAGCGCTTCTCCTGCCTCAGCCTCCCAAGTAGCTGGGATTATAGGTGTGCACTACCAGACCTGGCTACTTTTGTATTTTTAGTAGAGACTGGGTTTCACCATGTTGGTCAGACTGGTCTCAAACTCCTGATCTCAGGGCATCCTCCCACCTCAGCCTTCCAAAGTGTTGGGATTACAGGTGTGAGCCACCGTGCCTGGCCAGAAAGTGACATTGTTTACTTGCCACAGGTCAAGAACCCTCTACAGATAACGTGTAGATAAGTTATGAGGCCAGTTTTCCCGAGGGCTGTTATTAGTTCCATAAGTCAACTTTGCTTCTTTAAGGAAAGCATGCCATTCCAGACAAAGCCTTGGTAAAATAACCAGTTTTTCCAGTTGTGTCCTGTTACAGCGGAAAATAGACTCTTACTGCACTTATGCAAATAACTATACTGCCGTAAGTTGAGAATAATCACAAGCTGTTTTTTTTTTTTTTTTTTTTTTAATTCTGGAGAAATCCAGTACAGGTAAAGCAATATGCTCAAAAGTTTTTGCTTCCAGGAGTATACTTTATTCAATTGCTAAATGTTCTAAATAGCTCAAAAGAAAAGGTTTTCTTGACTACAAAAAAAAAAAAAAAAAAGAATTAGCAATATTTGACACATCAGCTCTTTTTGACAGTTCTGGAAGTTTACGTTTTTTTCCCCTCTATTCCAATAGCACAATTTCTAAAGTTATTAGATACCTGCATTCAAGAGTACATGTCAGAATCCTATATCTGATTATAAACTGCTTTTTGGAAAGGATCAAAACAAGACAATTATCTATGGATGACAAAAGTCTGAAGACAGCTATTATTAGAGTCACTTGACTATGAATTTTGGTTACATGTGTGGCATACAACAATTTTACATAACATTTATATACTAAGTCATATCAGAATCATGAGTTTCCCATAACTTTGGAACATACACCAATAACATTTATACAAATACAGCCCAAAGAAAGGCAAATACCATTTCATAATTGACAATGCTTCCTGTATGACTTTTATACCAAATAAGCCAAATGTGTCATTTTTGGACATCAGGGGACTTAATATCTAAAAGATTAAGTAGGTCAGAAAGAGACATAATTTGTAATTTGATTTTGGAAAGTTTGTCAAATATTAATGGTTTAAAGCACTGGATATCATAAAATACGATCACGGGTTATTCATTTAGTCAAAGTGGTAACTCAAAACTTTTTTGAAAAGGTAAAACTCTTTACTCTGAAGAAGATTCAGCTTTCCAAGCAAGACCAAATGAAGACAGCATGAGGCCAACTGAATCTGTCTCCTCTCTCTTCTTTTTTTGTAGTTTACTCGAAAGGCAAACAAAAATCTTTTATTTTACTTATTTATTTTTGTTTTGTGACACTGTCTTGCTCTGTCACCCAGGCTAAAGTGCAGTAATGCGATCTCAGCTCACTGCAACCTCCGCCTCCTGGATAAAAGTGATTTTCCTGCCTCAGGCTCCTGAGCAGCTGGGATTACAGGTGTGTGTCACCATGCCTGGCTGCCTGGCTAAGTTTTGTATTTTTAGTAGAGGCAGGGTTTCACCATGTTGGCCAAGCTGGTCTCGAACTCTTGACCTCAGGTGATCCACCCACCTCGGCCTCCCAAAGTGCTAGGATTACAGGAGTGAGCCACTACGCCCAGCCAAAATAGAACTTCTTTAAGTTATTTTACAGTTTGGCTTTTTTCCGTTAACAAGTCATGACCCGGTGTTGCTCCTTCATGATTGGCTGTTTGCCCAAAATACTCTTCACTTGTTCACAGTGTCTCAGTTTGATTTTTAACAGAAGTGTGACTGGGAACCCCACACAGGAGGCGGGATTCCCCCCATGACTTTCGCACAATTTGGGGAGACGCGAGGCTGCGCGCGCAGAGCTGCCCAGAGAGTTTCGGGGCAGGGGCCCCAGTCGCCGCGCAGGGACGGAACAGGACGCCCGGGGTCCCGGTCCCAACTGCCGGCCCAGACCCACCCTGAGGCCAAAGGGACCGAGGTCTGAGCTGCGCCAGGGGTACTTGGGCCTCAGACCCCCCCGAGTCGCAACCAGGAGGTCCGCGTTCCCCGGATTCCGCGGTTCTGACCAGACAGTCCCCTAACCCTCAAACCCCACCTCGGGGCTTCCGGCTCTGCGTACTCACCATTTTTCAGCTTCTAGATATTCCGGGGTCTCCTGCAGGACTCCCGTGAGCAGTCCAAGACACGGCGCAGGCAACAGAAAGACAAAAGCTACGGAGGAGGGACCTGGTCTGTCTCAGAGCAGGAAAGAAGGAATCCCGACCTCACGTCGCCGTTAGCAGCCAAGAAACGAGGAAAGCGGCAATGTGGCACCCGCCTTCCGGCGGATAACAGCTGGCAGGGCCCCGCCCCAGCACCCCGATTGGATAGAGCATCCTGCCCCGCCCCCTCAGCCCTGAGTGACAGCAGAAGCCCTGGGTAACAGGGCCCTGCAGAGCAGGTGGGTCCTGTTCCAGCTCAGGTTCCCTAAATGAGCTCAGTTTCAACCACCTGCTCTTCGGATATTGGCATTTCAGCCAAACTTGCTCCTAATTTCTACAAGGGACACTGTTGTCTTTTTCACTCAATGGGCTCCTTCGCCCTGCAAAGGGTCACAAATATGTGTAGGGAATTCGAGACTCAAGAGTCCAATAGAGGTGAAGGAAATTAAATTTTTTTTACCCCAAAATATATTTCTTTGACTTTTTTTTTCTTTTTTGAGACTGGGTCTCACTTTGTCATCCACGCTGGAGTGCCGTGGCGCTGTCCTGGCTCACGGCAATCTCCATCTCCTGAGTTCAAGCGATTTTACTGTCTCAGCCTCCCTAGTAGCTGGGACTACAGGCGTGCTCCACCACCCCTGCTAATTGTTGTATTTTTAGTAGAGACGGGGTTTCAGCCAGGCTGGTCTCGAACTCATGAGCTCAAGCGATCCACCCCGGCCTCCCATAGTGCTAGGATTATAGGCGTGAGCCACCGCGCCCGGTCAGTCCTTTGACATATTTTGAAATCGTGGCTGCTTGGCCAACAGAGTGGTCTTGCAAAGGTGCCTTTGGGAGAAAAATGTGCATCTGTGAGAATCTCCGTTAACAAAGCCATGGCCCCCTCCCTGCTTATTTCCCTTCACCGGAACTAGTAGAGATTCGGGGTCTGACATCTTTAAAACCTGAACACAGGCAGGAAGCCGTGACTCACGCCTCCAATCCCAGCAATTTCGGAGGCCGAGGTTGGAGGATCTCTTAAAGCAAGCTTGTCCAACCTATGGCATGCAGGCCAAGGGCGGCTTTGAATAGAGCCCAACACAAATTAGTAAACTTTCTTAAAATATTAGATTTCTTTTTGCGATTTTCTGCTGTGCACCGTGGCTCACTCCTGTAATCCCAGCACTTTGGGAGGCCGAGGCAGGCAGATCACAAGGTCAGGAGTTCGAGACCAGCCTGGCCAATATGGTGAACCCCTGTCTCTACTAAAAATACAAAAATTGGCCAGGTGTGGTGGCAGGCGTCTGCAGTTCCAGGTACTCAGGAGGCTGAGACAGGAGAATCGCTGGGACCTGGAGGCAGAGGCTGCAGTGCGCCAAGATCATCCCCTGCACTCCAGCCTGGGTGACAGTGAGATACCAGATTAAAAAAAAAAAAAAAAAAAGATTTTTTTTGCAATTTCTTTTTTCTTTTCTTTTCTTTTTTGCTCATCAGCTATCATTAGTGTGTTTTATGTGTGGCCCAAGACAATTCTTCCAATGTGGCCGAGGGAAGGCAAAAGATTGGACATCCCGGCCTTAAAGCAAGGAGTTGAAGGCCTGGTCAACACAGGGAGACTCCCATCTTTATTATTTAAGTATCCAAATAAAAAGAAAAATGTTAAAAAGTTGGGAAAGAAGCATTTCTCTTTTCTTTGTGAGAGGCTTCATTCATGTAACAGTCCATCTCTGCTAGTCAAGCCCCTTTCTTTCCCTCCGTCAGAAGATGTCTTGCCGCTAAATCCGATTTGCCAACATAACCTGGGATTTTTGGGCCATGCTGAGTCCGCATTCTTTGCTGTCCTCAGGATGGTATATAAGCTTTTCCGTGTTATTGTTGGGGGGGGGGGTTTCATTCTGAAGGTTCCTGCGTGTACACTCTAAATAAATTTGTATGCCTTTTCAGAGTTAATCCAACTGCCTCATGTCAATGAGTTTTCAGCAAACCTTTAGAGCAAACACCAGGAGCTTATTGCCCCTACAAAGCCACCCCCTTTGCCTCAGAGCAGGAGAGGAACCCAGACCAGGCCGAGAATGACTGCACCAGGAGGGAGAAGCAGATGTCCTCCAGGGAGCCAGAAATGGAGATGAGGCAAGGCCAAGGCTTCCTCATCTTCGCTGTCCCCACTGCCCACCCCCGCCCCCTCACAGTATAGAAATGCTCTCTCCTCCCAGATCTTCATTTTCCTCAGCAGGAAACTCTCACCTGGTGACAATTTAATCTTCTGACCTACATGAACTGTCAACTTCATAAGCCCTTTGTTATCAGACAAACCAAACAAGTCTCACTGAGGTTGACCTTCACAGATTTTCTTCATATGTAACAATTACAATCTGACCCCAGCGACTCTATGCATGTCAAAACCAAAACACTTGCCAGGAAATGGCCCCAGGCTCCAGAGGGGCAACCTCAGAAAGGATGGAACCCCCGAGCACACCTGCATGTAGGTCTCCTGCTTTCCAGGGCCCTGCAGCTTCTCAGAATCCACACCCTCTGCAGCCGTTCTGGGCAGCTGGAGGCCACCTGCAGGGAAAGGCAGGGTGCCCCGGAAGCCCCAAGGAGCTTCTTTTCCCTTCCTGTGCAGGCTCCACACTGGCCTCAGGCTCTGCTGCCCCCTGCAGGTTATTCAGCTGCTTCACACTCCATTGATGAGTTTCATGAGACAAACACCCTCAATCCCACTATGTGAATAATACACCAATAGAGTCCCTGCTCTCCTCATGATTGTATGTATAAAATGGGGAAGACACATTCTAAGATATTTAAATGTATTAAAAGACTTCTAAATCGCGACGTCGGTGGTGGCAGCTGAGGGCCCTGCAGCAGCAGCTACTCTAAAGCACGAGCCAGGCGGTGGGATTGGGGCTTCTGGGATGTGGTGCCCGAGGGCGAGAGATGCAGCAGCGCCCACAAAGCTCGGGCACGGAGGATCTGATGCCTGCCAAAAACCATAAAAATCCCACCACACTACCTGGGGAAACGCCAACCCCCTTGGATGGTCTAATTGTAAAACACAGTGGATGGTCACACTTCCTTATGGACTGGATCATTCTAGCCACATAAGAGGCTTGGCCTACTGAGGATTTACCAGGAGGGATGACCTCCTTGCAGTCAATGGAAAAGGCCGCTGGTGAAACCATCCCTTTAAACTTGATCAAATTCATCAGGGAGGAAGGGAGGAGAAAAACTTAAACCTTCTGGCAGCACCTTCAGCGTTATTAAGTCAGCTTGCACTTGTTTCATACCTAGTATCCTAGAATCCCATAGGCCATAAATGATAGTTCCCATTAATTGCTGTATAGATAACAACATGAACATTAGATGTTTTCCCTTTGAAATATTTCCTTTTCAGGGCTGGGTGCATTGATTCATGACTGTAATCTCAGCACTTTGGGAGGCTGAGGTGGGGGAAATCACTTGAGCCTGGGAGTTCAAGAACAGCCTGGGCAATATAGTGAGATTCAATCTGAACACAAAACAAAACAAAACGAACAAACAAAACAGTCAGGCATGGTGGCATGTGCCTTTATTCCCAGCTACTTGGGAGGCTGAGGCAGGAGGATCCCTTGAGCCCAGGAGTTTCTGCAGTGAGCTATGATCCCACCACTGCACTCCAGCCTAGGAAACGGAACCACACTATGTCTCTTTAAAAAAATAAAAAGAAAAAAGAAATCCAGACATTTGTTGGTCTTTGGATTACTGAAGAGCATTTCTCTGACACTTAGCCCAATGTTTGAGACTAACATATAGACTTATTAGAAAGAAGCACTTTGGGACTGGGACACGGCTCTGCAGGAAGCTCTGGACACATTAACATGTTAGTATGGCAGGCACAAGCCTCAGGCACACCTTCAGAGGGTAGAGCTGTGACTCAGGATGTTACAGCTGCTGCTGAGGGTACAATTTGAGCCTTATGGCAACCACAGTGTGGTAAATCAGTTCCTTTAGTATTTTGGTTATAATTATGACAAGGAGATGAAACCAGACACTCTTGAGCAAGCGCTGGCAGTACATGATGCTTTCCAGCAGGTGGAATCCTTAAGAAAGAATCTTTCACCAGGCGCAGTGGCTCAAGCCTGTAATCCCAGCACTTTGGGAGGCCGAGACGGGCGGATCACGAGGTCAGGAGATCGAGACCATGCTGGCTAACATGGTGAAACCCCGTCTCTACTAAAAAATACAAAAAACTAGCCGGGCGAGGTGGCGGGCACCTGTAGTCCCAGCTACTTGGGAGGCTGAGGCAGGAGAATGGCGTAAACCCGGGAGGCGGAGCTTGCAGTGAGCCGAGATCTGGTCACTGCACTCCAGCCTGGGAGACAGCGAGACTCCGCCTCAAAAAAAAAAAAAAAGAAAAAGAAATAATCTTTCTATGACTGTGAGAGTGGGATTACCATGCCCAGTTAATTTTTTGTATTCTTAGTAGAGACAGGGTTTCACCATGTTGTCCAGACTGGTCTTGAACTCCTGAGCTCATGTGATCCACCCATCTCTGCCTCCCAAAGGGCTGGGATTACAAAATTTATACCTCTAAGTATAAATTTGGAATCACCTCGCCCGGCCTCCCATTAAATTTCTTTCATTTGGCCTGGCAGAGTTTCTCACACCTTAATCCCAGCACTTTGGGTGGCTGAGGTGGGTGGATCACTTGAGCCTAAAAGCTTGGGCTATAACCACCCTGGGCAACACAGTGAGACCTAGTCTTTATTTTTATTAAAAAAAGAAAAATAGGGCTGGGCGCGGTGGCTCACGCCTGTAATCCCAGCACTTAGGAAGGCGGAGGCGGGCGGATCACGTGGTCAGGAGATTGAGACCACCCTGGCTAACACGGTGAAACCCTGTTTCTGCTAAAAATACAAAAAATTAGCCGGGCGTGGTGGTGGGCACCTGTAGTCCCAGCTATTCGGGAGGCTGAGACAGGAGAATGGCGTGAACCCGGGAGGCGGAGCTTGCAGTGAGCCAAGATCACACCACTGCACTCCAGCCTGGGCGATGAGCAAGACTCTATCTCAAAACAAAACAAAACAAAACAAAACAAAACAAAACAAAAAAAAAAAAAGAAAAAGAAAGTAAAAAATATATATGTATGAGGCTGAGCGTGGTGGTTCACACCTGTAAACCTAGTGCTTTGAGAGGCCGAGGCGGGTGGACCCCCTGAGGTCAAGAGTTCAAGAGCAGCCTGGGAACATGTTGAAAACCCATCTCTAACTAATAATACAAAAATTATCCGGGTGTGAGCCAGGTGCGGTGGCGCACGCCTGTAATCCCAGTACTTTGGGAAGCCGAGGAAGGAGGATCACCTGAGGTCGGGAGTTTGAGACCAGCCTGACCAACACGGAGAAACCCCATTTCTTCTAAAAATACAAAATTAGCCAGGCATGGTGGCACATGCCTGTAATCCCAGCTACTGGAGAGGCAGAGTCAGGAGAATTGCTTGAACCTGGGAGGTGGAGGTTGTGGTGAGCTGAGATTGCACCATTGCACCCTAGCCTAGGCAACAAGAGTGAAACTCTGTCTCAAAAAAAAACTAAAAAAAATTATCAGGGTGTGGTGGAGTGCACATGTAATCCCAGCTACTTGGGAAACTAAAGGGGGAGAATCGCATGAACCCAGGAGGCAGAGGTTGCAGCGATCCAAGATCACGCCATTGCACTCCAGCCTGTGCAGACTCCATCTCAAAAAAAAAAAAAAAAGAAAAGAAAAAAGAAAAGTTTCTTTTTTGTCCCTAGTTGTTAGGCTATTACTACAATCACCAGCAGTTGCCTATGAAGCAAACCTATTCTCACAATAGGTCCAAGAAGAAGAGTAGAAGATTTGGAGACATTCCAGGTAGATCCAAATGCAGCACTTCTACGATAATATATGGCTAATGTGAGGACTCTTGGGGTGACTTAGCTCAGGCTGATATAACAAAATACCGTGGACTGTTTCTTAAACAGCAGAAATTTGTTTCTCACAGTTCTGGAGCTTGGGAAGTCTGAAATCTTGCTGCCAGCAATTTTGTTCCTAGTGAAGGCTATCTTCCCAGCTTGCAGCTAGATGCCATCTTGCTTTGTCCTCACATGCTGGAGAGACTGAGTTCTCTTTCTCTCTTCTTACTAATCCCATTATGAGGGTCTCCTTTATAAATGTACGTGATCTCCTAAGAGGTCTGTGTCCAAATATGACCATATTGGGATGTAGGGCTTGTAAGTATAACTTTTGTTTTTAAGACAGGGTCTCCCTATGTGGCCCAGGCTGCTTTTAAACTCCTGGGCTCAAGGGATCCTCTTGCCT
>NC_045454.1:41096786-41127332 GCF_002776525.5 Piliocolobus tephrosceles
GTGATCCGCCCGTCTCGGCCTCCCAAAGTGCTGGGATTACAGGCTTGAGCCACCGCACCCGGCCTACAGATGAGTTTTTCCATTGAAAACCAGTTCAGTTTCCTGTTGGCCAGACTGATCTCGATTTGAGAAACATCAAGGCACCTCCATAGTCTAGGCTAATAATGTCCAGGCTGTGTCCCGTTCATCACCTAAACCTGCACCTCTAGTGTTCCTTACCTTCACTGGCCATCCCACCACAGTGCCTGCCTCCTGTAGAAAATCACATCTGAAGTGAAGTGGGTGACATTGTTTCTACTCTTTAACCACACTCTCAGAGTGCACTTGGCCTTCAAGGGAGAAGGATGAGGCCGTGTTTGGTGTCAGGCGCACCTAACTCTGTACTACCATCTCTTTCTTGATCTAAGTGACAGTCTATAAAAACTGACAGGCAATGGGCTGGATGCAGTAGATCATGCCTGTAATCCCAGCACTTTGGGAGGCCAAGGTGGGCGGATCACAAGGTCAGGAGTTCAAGACTAGCCTGGCCAACATGGTGAAACTCCGTCTCTACTAAAAATACAAAAATTAGCTGGGTGTGGTGGCAGTTACCTGTGATCCCAGCTACTTGGGAGGCTGAGGCAGGACAATAGCTTGAACCCAGGAGGCAGAGGTTGCAGTGAGCCAAGATCGTGCCACTGCACTCCAGCCTGGGAGACAAAGTTAGACTCCATCTCAAAAAAAAAAAATTGACAAGCAATGACAGTACCTTTCACTCATGTTGATACATAATCTGGGGATGGATGTGTTGTCTGCACATACAGTCAGGGGTTGGTCACTCATTGCTGCTCTGTCCTGTGGTACCAGGTTTTGACTCTAGGGAGTTTCAAACAGGCTTCTCTGAAGAAGAGTTTGGCTGGCACTTCAAAAAAGTGATTGGATTGTTCCATGCCACTGTATAATATATAAAAGTAACTCTGGCCAGGCGTGGTGGCTCACGCCTGTAATCCCAGGACTTTGGAAGGCTGAGGCGGGTGGATCACAAGGTCAGGAGATCGAGACCAACCTGGCTAACACGGTGAAACCCCGTCTCTATTAAAAATACAAAAAAATTAGCTGGGCATGGTGGCGGGCACCTGTAGTCCCAGCTACTCAGGAGGCTGAGGCAGGAGAATGGCGTGAACCCGGGAGGCAGAGCTTGCAGTGAGCCAAGACTGCGCCACTGCACTCCAGCCTGGGCAACAGAGCGAGACTCCGTCTCAAAAAAAAAAAAAAAATTATATACATATAAATATGTATTTTTAAATATTATATATATATAATATATATAAAAAACACTAACTTCCATGTTGCCTATTACTCTACAGTGGTGGCATAAAAGGGTTGCTGAACTCCTATTCGAGATCAGCCTGGGCAACATGATGAAACCTTGTCTCTAAAAAAAAAAATACAAAAATTAGTTGGGCATGGTGGCACTGTAGTCCCAGCTACTTGGGAGACTAAGGTGCGAGGATCGCTTGAGCCCAGGAGGTGGAGATTGCAGTGGGCCAAGATCACGCCACTGCACTCCACCTAGCGTGGGTGATAGAAAAAGACCCTGTATCAAAAAGAAAAAAGAGGGTTGCATCAAGAGCATATTATCTGAGCAAGAAAGGCGTGGCTGGAATAGTGATGCTGACTTTCATCCTTCCTAGGCTTGCATTCAGACAGTTACGTAAATATATTGACCGCATTTGACTCAGTAAGGAAATTTCTTTTTTTTTTTGAGACGGAGTCTCACTCTGTCGCCCAGGCTGGAGTGCAGTGGCACAATCTCAGCTCACTGCAACCTCCGCCTCCCAGGTTCATGCTATTTTCCTGCCTCAGCCTCCTGAGTAGCTGGGACTACAGGCGCCCGCCACCGCGCCCGGCTAATATTTTGTATTTTTAGTAGAGATGGGGTTTCGCTGTGGTCTCGATCTCCTGACCTTGTGATCCGCCCGCCTCGGCCTCCCAAAGTGCTGGGATTACAGGCGTGAGGCACCGCGCCTGGCCCAAGGTTTCTTAATACTATTTCCAAGTAAACTATCTTATGAACATTAAACCTCTATATCAATTGAAATATGTTTTTAGAGAAAATTTTCTAAGAATAAATACATTTTATGCTGAGCTTATTTCTTTTGTTGGCTTCTTTTTAACAATTTCTGACAGTCAGAGACATTTCTTTGTCTTGTGAGTGTAAATTACCTTAGATTCCTCCTGGGATGTTTGTACTGATCTTCAATGTTCTGGTCTTTCCATTTTTTCCCTAAAATATAGACCCAGAAAAATAGTCCTGAATTAGTATAAAATTATTTAAAAATCATTAGCTTCCATGTTTATGGGACACTGCAGCCATGCCTGATTTGTTCATCGAAGGATTGTCTATCCATACTCCAAATCCCTGAATAGCACTGATGAGCTAGAAACACGTGTTCCTTAATTCACTGAGGGAGGTAATATTGTCACCCCTACCTATAGAGATGAATTTCCTGAAAGTTTCCTGCATCGCATCTCTGTAGAGATTCTTCTGGCAAGGATCCAGCAAAGCCTACTTCTCCTGGGTGAAGTTCACAGCCACATCCTCAAAGGCCACTGAGTCCTGAAACATCCCACAGGTGCAGAGGAGGACGGGTGAGATTGACAGCACTGGGATCCTAGACTCTATTCCTAAGAAATTCTCATGATGCTGTGGACTCCAAACACGTATTCCCTGCCTCTGTCATCAGACCTCTTACTCTCCTGTCTACACTCACTTCCTCTCAAACAGCAATTTTGATGCCAGAGTGGAACTATGGGGTAAAGCAACAGCAAAATAGGAAAATGCAGCCTTCTGCCACGTGAGGACACAGTAAGAGGATGGAGTTCATGAGGAACGAACCCTCTGGACACGGAACCTGCCAGTGCCTTGATCTCCTTTTTTTTTTTTTTTTTTTTTTTCTGAGATGGGGCCTCACTCTGTCACCTAGGCTGGAGTGCAGTGGCACGATCTCAGCTCACTGCAACTTCCACCTCCTGAGTTCAAGCAGTTCTCCTGCCTCGCCCTCCTGAGTAGCTGGGATTGCAGGCGCGCACCACCATGCCCAGCTAATTTTTGTATTTTTAGTAGAGATGGGGTTTCACTATGTTGGTCAGGCTGGTTTCAAACTCCTGATCTCGTGATCTGCCCACCTTGGCCTCCCAAAGTGTTGGGATTACAGGCGTAAGCCACCGCGCCCAGCCACTGCGCCCAGCACGCCTCGATCTTAGACTTCCCAGCATCCAGAACTATGGAGCTGCATTGGCCCTCCTCCCTTGAACCTGTACTGGACGTAGTGACTCACTTCCAAAGAACAGAGTATGGAAAGGGGAAAAAATAGTAACTTTAAAGTGGAGAAACCTGAAAACACTGCTTTAAGCAAGTGATCAAGGTTACTGTCACCAGCTGTATCTAGTGATGAGCCTGGACACTTCACCTTTGTGGCATTCTCCCACAAAACACCTAACTCCAGTCTAATCATGAGAAAAATTCCAAAATGAGGAACATTCTACGGATACCTGACCAGCACTCTTAAAACTGTCAAAGTGATTTTTAAAAAACAAGGAATGACTGAGAAATTGTCACAGAACAGATCAAGGAGACATGAGGACTAAATACAGTGGGGGTATACTGGATTGGGTCCTGGAAAAGAAAAAGGATATTAGTGGAAAAACTGTTGAAAATCTGGAGTTTCATTAATAGTAATATACAAATGATAACTTCTTAGTTTTAATGGACCATGGTTATGTAAGATGCTCACATTAGAAGAAAATGGGTGACGGGTATATGGAAACTTTGTATATTATCTTTACAACTTTTCTATATATCTAAAATTATTCCAAAATAACAAATGTATGGCCAGGCATGGTGGCTCACGCCTGTAATCCCAGCACTTTGGGAGGCCAAGGCGGGCAGATCACCTGAGGTCAGGAGTTCAAAACCAGGCTGGCCAACATGGCAAAACCCTGTCTCTACTAAAAATACAAAAATTAGCCAGGTGTGGTGGCAGGCGCCTGTAATCCCAGCTACTCAGGGAGGCTGAGGCATGAGAATCACTTGAACGCAGGAGGCAGAGGTTGCAGTGAGCCAAGATCGAGCCACTGCACTCCAGCCTGGACAACAGAGTGAGACTCCATCTTAAAAAAAAGAATAGGAAAATGTGTCTTTTTGGTGAATCCGGAGAGAAAGATGTGCTTCCTGGGTACCCCAATGTCTCTTCGTACAGTGGGTGTGTAGCATCTGTCGTAACAGAGTCCTACTAATTCATGTGCAGAAAAAAGTTCACAATAGCAGTCCTGAGACTACATATCCTTGAAAATGTTTATTCACAAAGTTTAACCTTTGATAGTATCTGGAAAGTGGATTTGATTCTGATTCAAACAGCACAGGCGAATGCAAAAACAAACAGAAGCTGAATTTTGCATGGGATCTCACCGACCCAACTGATTAAGAGAGTCATAACTAACTGAAACAGAAACCCATGACCAAAACCATTCGGGAAATAGTACTGGGGTAGGACAACATAAATTGTAATTGATGAAGTGCTGAAGGCTGAATGGGGACAAGGTTTAGAGGTAAAAACTCTGTGGGGGGCAGTCTTAACAAAAAGGCAATGTGATTTATGAAAATTAAGAACTTTTGTGTAGGGGAACACACTGTCAACAAGGGAAAAGAAAACTCATCAATTTGGAGAAAATAATGGTAAGTCATATATCTGGTATGGTCTTAATATTCAGCAAATATAAACAACTTCCATAATTCAACTATAAAAAACACATCAAACGCGCCAAATGGAAAGCTTTGATGAGGATGCTGGCAAACCGGAACCTATGTACACTGTCGAAAGGATTGTAAAATGGCTTAGCTATGAAAAACAGTATGGTGGTACCTCAAAAATTAAAAACAAAATTACCAAATGTTGTAGCAACCCACTTTTGGGTTGAATTATATTTTCAGTTCAAAAGAATTGAAAGTAGGATCTCAAAGAAATATTTGAAAATCATTAACAGCTGGGTACAGTGGCTGATGCCTGTAACCCCAACACTTTTAGGAGGCTAAGGCAGGAAGATCAATTGAGCCCAGGAGTTTGAGACCAGCCCAGGCAACAGAGCGAGAGCCAATCTCTATAAAAAATAAAATAAATTGAGGCCGGGCGCGGTGGCTCAAGCCTGTAATCCCAGCACTTCAGGAGGCCGAGAGGGGCGAATCATGAGGTCAGGAGATCGAGACCATCCTGGCTAACACGGTGAAACCCCATCTCTACTAAAAATACAAAACATTAGCCGGGCGAGGTGGCAGGCGCCTGTGGTCCCAGCTACTCAGGAGGCTGCGGCAGGAGAATGGCGTGAACCCAGGAACATATCCACCCTAGGTACAATGCTTGCATATACGGGGAGATGTGCTCTGCTACAAGGGTTCATAATAAAGGATTAATTTTCTTAATTACTATATTTTGCAAGAATCGATATTATTATCTTTAAAGCAAAATTAGAAATGCCTTTGTTCTCCAGGTATTGGGATATCTGGACACTACAAAGTCCGAGTCTGTTTAATAAACATTATTAATTTGTTCCCTTAACTGTATACATCTAGAGGCTAGGTATGCCTAACTTTCTAGGAATGAAGACCAGCAATTCCCAGCCTCAATTTCCTAGCCTTCAAAATGGAGTCGCTCTGGTTTGAATGCCTCTGACAGCAACACATTACCTAACTTCAAGTTATGCTACAAGGCTATTGCAATCAAATCAGCATGGTACTGGCATAAAAACATACACAGAGATAAATGAAATAGAATAGAGAACCTAGAACTAAATCCGCATATTTACATCCAACTGGTTTTTTACAAAGTCAACAAGAAAATGCATTGGGGTAAGGACACCCTTTTCAATAAACGGTGCTGGGAACATTGGATTGCCATATGGAAAAGAATGAAGCTGGATCCTGATCTCTCTCCATATATAAAAGTCAATTCAAAATGTACTTAAATGTAAATCCCAAAACTATACAAATACTAGAAGGAAATCTAAGGAACTCTCTTCTGGACATTGGTCTAGGCAAAAAATGCCTGATTTTGACCTCAAAAGCACAGGCAACAATAACAAAATAGACAAATGTGACTTAAGTAAATGGAAAAGCTTCTGCACAGCAAAATAAATAATCAATAAAGTGAACAAACAACCTGAAGAATGGGAGAAATTAATTGCAAACTATACATTAACAAAATACTAATATCCAGAATACACAAATAACTCAAAACAACTCAACAACAACAAAAACAACCCCATTAAGGAAAGGTAAAGCCTGGGCGTGGTGGCTCACACCTGTAATCCCAGCACTTTGAGAGGCTGAGGTAGGCAGATCACCTGAAGTCAGGAGTTCGAGACCGGTCTGGCCAACATGGTGAAACCCCGTCTCTACCAAAAATACAAAACTGGGTGTGGTGGCAGGTGCCTGTAATCCCAGCTACTCAAGAGGCTGAGGCAGGAGAATCACTTGAACCTGGGAGACAGAGGTTGCAGTGAGCTGAGATCACGCCACTGCACTCCAGCCTGGATGAGAGTCTGTCTCAAAAAAAAAAAAAAGGTAAAAAGTGGTCTAAGGACATAATTAGACATTTTTCCTTCCTTTCTTTTCTCCCTCCCTCCCCCTTCCTTCCTTTCTCCTTCTTTTCCTTTCCTTTCCTTTCTCTCTTTCTTTTCTTTTCTTTTTTCAGAGACAGTGTCTCATTCTGTCACCCAAGCTAGAATTCAGTGATACAATATTAGCCACTCAAATTCCTGGGCTCAAGAGATCCACCTGCCTCAGCCTTCTGAGTAGCTGGGATTACAGGCACATGTCATGACACCAAGTTAATTTTTTTTTTTTTTTTAAGAGACAGGGTTGGGCCACGTGTGGTGGCTCATGCCTGTAATCCCAGCAATTTGAGAGGCTGAGGTAGGCAGATCATGAGATCAGGACTTCGAGTAAAGCCTGACCAACATGGTAAAACCCCGTCTCTACCAAAAATACAAAAATTAGCTAGGCATGATGGCATGCGCCTGTAAGTGCAGCTACTCAGGAGGCTAAGGCAGGAGAATCGCTTGAACCCAGGAGCTGGAGGTTGCAGTGAGCTGGGATCCTTCCACTGCACTCCAGCCTGGGCAACAGAGTGAGACTCTATCTCAAAAAAAAAAAAAAAAAGAGAGAGAGAAAGAGACAGAGTCTCACTATGTTGCCCAGGCTAGTCCCAAACTCCTGGCCTCAAGCAATTCTCCTGCCTTGGCCTCCCAAAGTGTGGGTAATACAGGCGTGGGCCACCATGCCCAGCTGACATTTTTCAAAAGAAGATGTACAAATAGTTAACAAGCATATGAAAACATGCTCAGCATCCCTAATCATCAGAGAAATGCAAATTAAAGTCAAAATGAGATATCATCTTACACCAGTCAGAATGACTACAATTAAAAAGAGGAAAAAGAATAACAGATGTTGGTGAGGATGCAGAGAAAAGGGAATGTTTATATGCTGTTGGTGGGATGTAAATTAGTACAATCTTTATGGAAAACAGTATAGAGATTTCTCAAAGAACTAAAAATAGAACTACCCTTTGATCCGGCAATCCCACTATTGGGTATCTACCCAAAAAACAAGAAATCATTATTTCAAAAACATACCTATACTTGTCTGTGTATGTTTATCACAGCACTATTCACAATAGCAAGCATATGGAATCCACCTAAGTGTCCATGAATAGATGACTGGATAAAGAAAATGTGTTATATATACACAATAGAATACTATTCAGCCATAAAAAGAATAAAATTATATCTTTTGCAGCAACATGAATAGAAGTGGAGGCCCAGTCTTAAGTGAAACGACTCAGACACAGAAAGACAAATACCGCATGTTCTCACATATAAGTGGGAGCTAAGTAATGTGTACACATAAACATAGAGTGTGAAATAATAGACAGTGGAGAATTAGAAGGGTGGGGAGTGGAAAGGGAGGGGACAGAGAAATTACTTAATGAATACAATGTACTTTTTCCCAGTGATGGACACACTAAAAGTCCTATCTTCACCACTATGCAAATATATCCATGTTACAAAATTACACTAGTACTACACATTTTTTTTTTTTTTTTTTTTTTGAGACGGAGTCTTGCTGTGTCTCCTGGGCTGGAGTGCAGTGGCCAGATCTCAGCTCACTGCAAGCTCCGCCTCCCGAGTTTTATGCCATTCTCCTGCCTCAGCCTCCGGAGTAGGTGGGACTACAGGCGCCCGCCACCTTGCCCGGCTAGTTTTTTGTATTTTTAGTAGAGACGGGGTTTCACCGTGTTAGCCAGGATGGAGTCTCGCTCTGTTGCCCAGGCTGGAGTGCAGTGGCGGGGTCTTGACTCACTGCAACCTCTGCCGCCCAGGTTCAAGCGAGTCTCCTGCCTCAGCCTCCCAAGTAGCTGGGACTACAGGCGCCACACCCGGCTAATTTTTTTTATTTTAGTAGAGACAGGGTTTCACCGTGTTTCCCAGGCTGATCTCGAACTCCTGAGCTCAGGCAATCCACCCACGTTGGCCTCCCAAACTGCTAGGATTACAGGAGTGAGCCACCATGCCTGGCCTTACATAAATTTATATGAATAAAATTTAAATTATTTTCTCTTCCTTTCTTGTTTTATTTTTAATTTTGTGGGTACATAGTAAGTGTATATATTTATAGGTTACATGAGATATTTTGAAAGAGTCATGCAGTGCATAATAATCACATCAGGGTAAATGGGGTCATCACCTCAAGTATTTACCCTTTGTGTTACAAACAATCCAATTATATTTTTAGTTATTTTAAAATGTAGAACTAAATTATTTTTTACTATAGTTACCCTGTTGTGCTAACAAATACTAGGTCTTACTCATTTTGCTCTTTTTTTTTGTGTATCCATTAACCATTCCCATTCCCCACCCCCTCTACCCTTCCCAGCCTTTGATAATCATCCTTCTACTCTTTATCTCAATGAGTTCAATTGTCGCAATTTTTAGCTCCCACAAATAAGTGAGAACATGTGAAGTTTGTCTTTCTGCACTTGGCTTATTTCACTTAACATAATGATCTTCAGTTACATTCATGTTGTTGCAAATGACATAATTTCATTCTTTTTGTGGCTGAATAGTATTCCATTGTGTATATATAACACATTTTCTTTATCCAATCATCATTGATGGACACTTAGATTGATTCCATGTGTTTGCTACTGTAATAAATAAATATGGGAGTGCAGATATCTCTTTGATATACTGATTTCCTTTCCTTCTCTTTGATATACTGATTTCCAATCCCACCCAGCTGTGGGATTGTTGGATTGTATGGCAGCTCTATTTCTAGTTGTATGAGAAACTTCCAAACTGTTCTCCATAGTGGTTGTAATAATTTACATCCCTGCTAACAGTGTACGAGGGTTCCTTTTTCCCTACATCCTCACCAGCATTTGTTACTGCCTGCCTTTTGGGTAAAAGCTATTTTAATTGAGGTAAGGTGATAGCTCCTTGTAGTTTTGATTTGCATTTCTCTGATGATCAGTGATGTTGAGCACTTTTTTAATGTCTGTTTGCCATTTGTATGTCTTCTTTTAAGAAATGTCTATTCAGATCTTTTGCCCATTTTAAAATCAGATTATTAGATTTGTTTGCTATAGAGTTGTTTGAACTCCTTATATATCCTGGATATTAATCTGTTGTCAGATGGATAGTTTGCAAATGTTTTCTCACATTCTATGGGTTGTCTCTTTGTTGACAGTTTCCTTTACTGGGTTGTTTCCTTTTTAACTTCTTGTGATCCCATTTGTCCATTTTTGCTTTTGTTGCCTATGCTTGTGGGGTATTACCTAAGAAATCTTTGCCTACTGCAATGTCCTGGAGACATTTTTCAATGTTTTATTTCAGTAGTTTCATAGTTTGAGGTCTTGGGTTTAAATCTTTAATCATTTTGATTTAATTTTTGTATATGGTGAGAGATAGGGGTCTAGGTTCTTTTTCCTGCATATGAATATTCAGTTTTCCCAGCACCATTTACTAAAAAGACTGTCCTTTCCCCAAGACTGTCCTTTCCCCAATAAATATTCTTGGCACTTTTGTCAAAAATGAGTTCACTGTAAATGTATAGATTTATTTCTAGGTTCTCTATTCTGTTCCAGTGGTCTATGTATTTGTTTTTATGCCAGGACCATGCTGTTCTGGTTACTATAGGTCTGTACTATAATCTGAAGTCAAGTAATGCGATTCCTCCAGTTTTGTTCTTTTTGATCAGGATAGTGTTGGCTATTCCAGCTCTTTTGTGGTTCCATATAAATTTCAGGATTATTTTTTCTATTTCTGTGAAGAATGTCCTTGGTATTTTGATAGGAATTTCTTTTAATCTGTAGGTTGCTTTCAGTAGTAGGCACATTTTAAACCATATTTATTCTTCCAATCCATGAACACGGAATATGTTTCCATTTTTTGTCCTTTTCAATTTCTTGCATCAAAGGTTTATAGTTTTCTTTTCTTTTCTTTCTTTTTTTTTTTTTTTTTCTGAGACGGAGTCTCCCTCTGTCGCCCAGGCTGGAGTGCAGTGGCCGGATCTCAGCTCACTGCAAGCTCCGCCTCCCGGGTTCACGCCATTCTCCTGCCTCAGCCTCCTGAGTAGCTGGGACTACAGGCTCCCGCCACCTCGCCCGGCTAGTTTTTTGTATTTTTAGTAGAGACGGGGTTTCACCGGGTTAGCCAGGATGGTCTCTATCTCTTGACCTCGTGATCCGCCCATCTCGGCCTCCCAAAGTGCTGGGATTACAGGATTGAGCCACCGCGCCCAGCCTATGGTTTTCATTGTAGAGATCTTTCACTTACTTCTTAGGTTAAATTAATTCCTAGATATTTTATTTTATTTGTAGCTATTATAAACAGGACTTTCTTGATTTCTTTTTGATCGTTCACTGTTAGCATATAGAAATGCTATTAATTGTTGGCTTTTATTTTAATTTTTTTTTCTCTCAGTGATCCTGAAGAGAATGCTACTGATTTTTACATGTTGATTTAGTACCCTGCAACTTTACTGAATTTATTGGTTCTAAGTTTTTTGTTTGTTTGTTTTTTTGTTTGTTTGTTTGTTGAGACGGAGTCTCGCTCTGTCGCCCAGGCTGGAGTGCAGTGGCTGGATCTCAGCTCACTGCAAGCTCCGTCTCCCGGCTTTACGCCACTCTCCTACCTCAGCCTCCCAAGTAGGTGGGACCACAGGCGCCCACCACCTCGCCCGGCTAGTTTTCTGTATTTTTTTAGTAGAGACGGGGTTTCACTGTGTTAGCCAGGATGGTCTCGATCTCCCGACCTCGTGATCCGCCCGTCTCGGCCTCCCAAAGTGCTGGGATTACAGGCTTGAGCCATTGCGCCCGGCCAGCTCTAAGCTTTTTGTGAAGTCTTTAGGTTTTTCCCAAATATACGATCATGTAATCTGCAAAGAAGAATAATTTGACTTATTTCTTTCCAATTTGGATGTCCTTTATTTCTTTCTCTTGTCTGATTGCTCCCACTAGGACTTCAAGTACTATGTTGAATAACAGTTGTGACAGTGGGCATCTTTGTCCTGTTGCAGATTTTAAGGCTGTTTTTCTCCATTCAGTATTCTAGTTGTGGGTCTGTCATATATGGCTTCTTATTATATTGAGGTATGTTCTTTGTATACTCGGTTTTTTTGAAGGTTTTTTTTTATCACGATGGGATGCTGAATTTTATAAAATGCATTTTCAGCATTATTAAAATGATCATATAGTTTTTGTCCTTCATTCTGTTGATATGATGTATTACATTGATTGATTTGCATATGTTAAACTATCCTTGCATCCCTGGGATAAATTCCACTTGGTCATGATAAATTATCTTTTTGATGTGTTGTTTAATTAGGTTGCTAGTATTTTGTTGAGGATGTTTGCATGAATATTCATCAGGGATATTGACCTACAGTTTTCTTAATGTGTCTTTGCCTGGTTTTGGTATCTGGGTAATACTGGCCTCATAGAATGAGTTAGAAAGTATTCCTTCCTTCTTTTTTTTTTTTTTTGAGGCGGAGTCTCGCTCTGTCGCCCGGACTGAAGTGCAGTGGCCGGATCTCAGCTCACTGCAAGCTCCGTCTCCCGGGTTCACGCCATTCTCCTGCCTCAGCCTCCCAAGTAGCTGGGACTACAGGCGACCGCCACCTCGCCCGGCTAGTTTTTTGTATTTTTTAGTAGAGACGGGGTTTCACCGTGTTAGCCAGGATGGTCTCGATCTCCTGACCTCGTGATCCGCCCGTCTCGGCCTCCCAAAGTGCTGGGATTACAGGCTTGAGCCACCGCGCCCGGCCTCCTTCCTTCTTTATTATTTTTTTCTTAAGGCTGAGTCTTGCTCTCTCACCCAGGCTGCAGTGCAGCGGTGTGATCTCAGCTCACTGCAACCTCTGCCTCCCTGGTTCAAGTGATTCTCCTGCCTCAGCCTCCTGAGTAGCTGGGATTACAGGCACGTGCCACCACACCCGGCTAAGTTTTGTATTTTTAGTAGAGACAGGGTTTCACCATGTTGGTCAGGCTGGTCTCAAACTCCTGACCTCATGATCTGCCCGCCTCAGCCTGCCAAAGTGCTGGGATTACAGGTGTGAGCCACCGCACCTGGCCTCCTCCTCTATTTTTCAGAATAATTTGAGTAGGATTGGTATTAGTTCTTTAAATGTTTGGCTCATGCCTGTAATCCTAGCACTTTGGGAGGCTAAGGTAGGTGGATTGCTTGAGCCCAGCAGTTTGAGACCAGCCTGGGCAACACTGCAAAATCTTGTCTCTATACAAATTAGTTGGGCATGGTGGCATACATCCGTGGTCTCAGCTACTCAGGAAGCTGAGGCAGGAGGATCACCTGAGCCTAGGAAGTCAAAGCCTCAATGAACTATGATTGCACAACTGCACTGCAGCCTCGGCAACAGAGCGAGACCGTCAAAAAAAAAAAAAAAAAAAAAAAGAGTGGACATTGTTTAGTTTGAAAAGTCCTTTGGTAAATTCAAGCCAAAGGCCAAAGGCTATTTAAAAACATTAGTCATGGAGTGGCAGAAAATAGTTTTGTTGTGAATTAGCAAACTGAATGTTGATCATATAAATTCTTGCCAAACTCAACTATAAGAGTCTTTGGGAGGCCGAGACGGGTGGATCACGAGGTCAGGAGATCGAGACCATCCTGGCTAACACCGTGCAACCCTGTCTCTACTAAAAAATACAAAAAAAAAACTAGCCGGGCGAGGTGGCGGGCGCCTGTAGTCCCAGCTACTCGGGAGGTTGAGGCAGGAGAATGGCGTAAACCCGGGAGGCGGAGCTTGCAGTGAGCTGAGATCCGGCCACTGCACTCCAGCCTGGGCGATCCGTCTCAAAAAAAAAAAAAGAATCAACAGGCCAAAGGGAAAAGCATTCAGGGCACATACCAGTGCTCCAAGCATGTCATTCTCTGCTAAGCTGCTGAAACAGCCAGTTGTATCCTGAAACCAGTTTTATCTAATAGCTACTGAAACAACTTGCTATGATTTTAAGAATAGTTTTACTCATTGCCATCACTTACCGATCAGAGCTTTCCAACTCCCAAAAACCTTACTAGTGCCAATGAACTTTCTTGAAGAACCATATGTAACACTTCTCCTTTTCGTGAAACCTCCAATGTTCTCTGTTTTTCAGACATACCAAAGACCACTCGGTCTGTGTGTATGCCCTGAATGACAAGTATTTCTTCCCAAATAAAATGTTTTAATTTCAGAAATTCATCTCTGACAAATCTTTCTGACATTAGACACTTTCATGAGTCTACAGTCCCTTTTCTTCAGTTTTACAAACCAAAAAGTTCTGAAAACTCTTTTTTGTAAGGCAGGCACGAATCTGGTATCAAGAAATAAGAGGCTATTTATTGGCCGGGCGCGGTAGCTCAAGCCTGTAATCCCAGCACTTTGGAAGTCCCAGACGGGCGGATCACGAGGTCAGGAGCTCGAGACCATCTGGCGAACACGGTGAAACCCCGTCTCTACTAAAAAATACAAAAAACTAGCCGGGCGAGGTGGCGGGCGCCTGTAGTCCCAGCTACAGGGAAGGCTGAGGCAGGAAAACGGCGGAAACCCGGGAGGCGGAGCTTGCAGTGAGCTGAGATCTGGCCACTGCACCCCAGCCTGGGCTACAGAGTGAGACTCCGTCTCAAAAAAAAAAAAAAAAAAAAAAGAGGCTATTTATTAGCTTTTTTTTTTCTGTTTCAAGTATTTACTTATTTTGTTGTAGGAATATTGCTGAGTTTGATCTCACAGTGCTGTTTCAGTTTCTACTGAGAACACTACATTATCTATGATATATTAATTATCTCAGCTTTTCACAGATGAAGTAATAGGCTCAAAGAGGCGCAGTGACTTGCCCAAGGTTGTTTCACATCTAGGGAAAATAAAGAGTAGAACTGAGGTCTTCTGCCCTCTTCAACTGTTTTTTGTTGTTTTTTCCTCATTGCACTGCACTGCTTCCTCACGATATTACCTCTGAAGACCATCTTGATAAATTCTTCTGTGTGGAAGAGTTTAAGCAATGACATTCATCTTATTTGACATTTTCTTTTATTTGAGACAGGGTCTCACTGTGTCACCCAGGCTGGAGTGCAGTGATGCCATCACGGATCACTGCAGCCTCAACCTCCTAGGCTCAAGCAATCCTCCCACTTCATCCTCTGGAGCAGCTAGGACTACAAGTGCATGACACTATGCCTGGATCATTAGAAATAAACTTTTTTGGTAGAAATGAGGTCTTGGTATGTTGCCTAGGCTGGTCATTCATAGGTGTTTAAAGTGTGATAAATGGATGATTTAAGTCTGATAGAACCTTTACACATATTATACATTTAAGTATACACATGGAAGCTCCTAGGAGTTGGTTATGTTTACACGGTGGAAAAAAACTTCGAAATAATTATTAGTTTGAGAAAAAGATGTCAATAAATAATTTCTACATCAACACTGTTATATATAAAAGAGCTAATCAAATGTGAGCTTCCGACAATTCCCTCTGCTTCATTCTTTCTGGCTTTCAACAGATCATGGTTAACACCAAGGGCTCTGTGTCTGAGGTTTCACACGTTTAGGTCACCTATTTTAAACGGTCTCAACCCCACTCCACCACCACTGACCCATCCAATCATTTCCGCAGCTAAATCCAAAGTATTGTGTAAATAGCTTTCCCTTTCAAGGAGTCTAACTGGACTCAGGTTGAACCCCCTTGTGGCTCTCTCATGTTCCTTGATTGATTCATTTGAAATCATCTTCCAGGAGAGATTGTGATATCCTAAGTGAGGACCTCATCCATTTTATTTGCTTCTCTTCTCTCTAACCTGCTACACCACCTGTTCATTGAAGGCACAGAATATCTTAAACTGACTATCACTTGCTCTAAATTCTGGAGATCTCAGCACAACTCAGAAATCCACACCCTAGAGGAGTATGTGTGGATGTTAATGCCATCCTCACCACAAGAGGGAGTTCATTGCCTTTCTTTTTCTGCAAATCGATGCAAAGCAGTTTTCTTTTCTTTTTTTTTTTTTTTGTTTTGAGACGAAGTTTCGCTCTTGTTGCCCAGGCTGGAGCACAATGGCGCGATCTTGGCTCACTGCAACTTCCACCACTGGGGTTCAAGCAATTCTCCTGCCTCAGCCTCCCGAGTAGCTGGGATTACAGGCACCCGCCACCACACCCGGCTAATTTTTGTATATTTAGTAGAGACGGGGTTTCAGCATGTTGACCAGGCTGGTCTTGAACTTCTGACCTCAGTTGATCCACCCTCCTCGGCCTCCCAAAGTGCTGGGATTACAGGCATAAGCCACTATGCCCAGCTTTTTTTTTTTTAATCTATGGGATAATACTTCATAAAAGTAACAGTGACACTATTCACTTTGGTTCATTTATATGATTTGACTTTTCATAGGTTGGTAAGAAAGTAGTAAAGTCTGTAAACGTAGATTGGATTTCCCTGATTCTGAAAAGTGCATTGAAAAAAATGTACATGTGGAAAGGAGTAACTGAGGTGACAGAAAGACTTGCTGAGGAGGTGACATGTGGGATGGGACCTGAAGTAATGTATTAGCATAAAAAGTCAGGTTAGAGGATTCAGGGAAGATGGCAGAATAAAAAGCATGAAGAATCTGTATCCCCAACTGGATGTGCGTTAGCAGAATCCAAGTGATGTGGCTATTTTGAAACTGTGGATACTACTAAAAGCTTGCAGCTTCCAGGGAAATTGGCTAATAAAATTTGGTTAATTTTGGTCAATTTCAACTCTTGAGTCAGCAGCCCTGACTCATTCCCCCTCCTCAGCTCCATGACAGGTAGCTACGCATAAGTTCTAACGGCAGTTTGCATGCAGTTCTGGGGAGGCCAAGGTGGACAAAAAGGACCTGTCTTCCAAATACTGGGGATCTGTGCACTGCTTGATAATTGCTGCTTCTGATCAGAGTTACAGACAAAGAAGTGGATGGTGATTGTTGCTGCTGCATCTCTCTCCATTTTCCAAAGGCCCTTGCCCTCCATCTGAAGTGACTTCCAGGCTGGTGCCTTTTATTTTTCCCATAATGTTTTTATTCCTCTCCTTTTGAGAACCACTGAAAATTAGGTTGTGCAAAAATAACCATACAGAGAAAATCAGAAAGTTACCACACATGCCCAGGGACAGGTGCAACTAAGAAAAGACCCGAGAAGAACTTAAGTTTACACCTCAGGCTGTTTCTCAGCCCACACGCACCTAATAATAGTGTTATTTTAAAACTGTTTTATGTATTTTCTTTTATTGATACATATTTTACATATATATAAGGTACACGTGAGTATTTGTTGCATGCATAGACTGTGTAATGGTCAAGTCAGGGTATTTGGGGTATCCATGATCTCTTGAGTATTTATCATTTCTATGTGTTGGTAACATTTCAAGTCCTCTCTTCCAACTACTTTGACATATGCAATGCAATATATTATTGCTAACTATAGTTCACTCTAGTCTGCTTTCGAACTTATTCCTTTGATGTAAATGGAAATTTGTACGTATTCACCAACTTCTCTTCATTTCCCCTTCTCAGCCTCCGATACCTGCTATTCTACTCCCTATCTCCATGAGATCAAGTTTTTCACCTCCCACATATAAATGAGAACGTGGTATTTGTCTTTCTGTGCCTGGCTTATTTCACTTACCATAATGACCTCAAGCTCCATCCATGTTGTTAGCAATGGCATTTTATTCTTTTTTTTATGGCCAAATAGCATTCCACTGTGTACATAAACCACATTTTCTTTATCCATGTGTCCACTGATGGATGCTTAGATCGATTCCATATCTTTGTTATTGTGAATAATGCTATGATAAATATGCAAGTGTAAGTATCTCTTTGATATATTGATTGCTTTTCCTGTGGATATACTGGGTTTGCTGGATCATATGGTGGTTCTATTTTTAGGTTTTTGAGAAATCTACATACTGCTTTCCACAGTGGTTGTACTAACTTACACTTTGACCAACAGTGAAAGTTTTCTTTTCTCCACATCCTCATCAGCATTTGTTGTTTTTTTTTTTTTTTTTTTTGAGACAGAGTCTTGCTCTGTTGCCCGGGCTAGAGTGCAGTGGCCAGATCTCAGCTCACTGCAAGCTCCGCCTCCCGGGTTTACGCCATTCTCCTGCCTCAGCCTCCGGAGTAGCTGGGACTACAGGCGCCCACCACGACTCCCGGCTAGTTTTTTTGTATTTTTAGTAGAGACGGGGTTTCACCGTGTTAGCCAGGATGGTCTCGATCTCCTGACCTCGTGATCCGCCCATCTCGGCCTCCCAAAGTGCTGGGATTACAGGCTTGAGCCACCGCGCCCGGCCAGCATTTGTTGTTTTTTATCTTTTTTAGTAAAAACAGTTCTAAGTAGGGTATCTCATTGTGGTTTCAATTTGCATTTTCCTAACCATTAGTGATGTTGCACATATTTCCATATACTTTTTGGCCATTTGCATGTCTTCTTTTGAGAACTGTCTGTTCATGTCCTTTTCCCACTTTTAATGGGATTATTTATATTTTTTGCTGTTGAGATGTTTGAGTTCCTTGTATATTTGGATATTAGTCTCTTGTCACATAGTTTGCAAATATTTTCTCATAATCATCAGGTTTTCTCTGCACTCATTGTTCCCTTTACTTTGCACAGCTACTTTCTAGTATAATATAGTCTCATTTGTCTATTTTTGTCTTTGTCGTTTGTGCTTTGAGGTATTAGCCATAAAATCTTTGCCTAAACCAATGTCCTGAAGTATTTTCAAAATGTTTTCTTCTAGTAGTTTTATAGATTCAGTAGGTACGATTGTTAAAGAATGTGATCTTCAGGTACAATCCTATAATACAACAAAGGCTCCAGGTCACTTGAAGGATAACAAAATGCCTATAACCACTGGAAAGTTTGGTGATGTAAAGAAAAAGAAGGAACAGCTTCCTATAATATTTGTAGCTAAAGCAGCTGCAATTATAGAGATGGAACCTTCAACACTTAAAGATCTTATACTTGCAAACTCCACAGATCCTGACATTGTTGCTGACATGTACATGTACTTAGGACAATGACAGCTGTGTTTGTACTGAACATGTAGACTTGTTTCTTGTCATGATTCCCTAAACAATACAAAAGCAACTTATATAGAATTTACAATGCATTGTGTATTACAAGTAATCTAGAAATGATTTAAAATATACAGAAGAATGTGCCTAGGTTATATGCAAACATGCTGTTTAAAATCAGGGACTTGAATATCTCTGAATATAGGTATTCCCGAGGGTGTTGGAATCAATTCACCTCAGAAACTAAGGAGGACTGTATTCAAAAGAAACTGAAGCTACTAAATGCTTTACCACATGGTTTACATTCATAGTGGTTCTCTGCAATTTGAAATCTTTCATGTAACTGAAATGAATTAGGACTAGTAAATGCATTTCTACATTCCTTACAGTAGTAAGGTCCACTGCTAGTATGTCGTAATATCCACCTTTGAAAGTTTGCTAGCGAAAGAAAGTCTTTTTCATATTCCTCATATTCATTATATATATTTTTTTGAAGCATGAGTTTGGTCATGTTTTCAAAAGGTACTGAAAAAAATGGAAGGTTTTAGTACATTTTTACAATCATACAACTTTTTTCAGTGTGAGTCCTTTTGTGTATTTGTAAGAAGCTGAAAGTACTTAAGGCTTTCCCACATGTTCAACACTCACAGGGGTTTTCTCTAGTGGGTCCCTTCATGCTCATGAAAGGAACTGATACAATGAAATGTTTCCCCTTCTTCTTTACACTTATAGGGTTTCTCTACACTGTGGGTCCTTTCATGTTTATGAAACGCACTGGGACAATGGAATGGTTTCCCACATTCCTTACATTTATACGGCTTCTCTCCAGTATGAACTCTTTCATGTATCCGTAAGTAACTTGAATGACTGAAGGCCTTCCCACATTCCTTGCATTCATAGGGTTTCTCTCCAGTGTGAGTTCTTTCATGTCTTTGCACTGAACTGGGATAATCAAAGCCTTTCCCACATATCTTACATTTATGAGGTCCATTTCCAGTATGTGTTATCATGTGTCTTCGAAAGCTTGAGAGATCAGATAATGCTTTCCCACATTGCTGACAACCATAGGGTTTCTCTCCAGTGTGGGTCCTTTCATGTAGTTGAATGTAACTGGAAGACCTGAAGCCTTTCCCACATAGTTTACACTTATAGGGTCTCTCCCCAGTGTGAATTCTTTCATGTCTTCGAAATGAACTGGGAGAATCAAAGCTTTTCCCACATATCTTACATTTATGAGGTCCGTCTCCAGTGTGCATTATCATGTGTCTCTGAAAGCTTTTCAGATGAGAAAGTGCTTTTCCACACTGCTTACATTCATAGGGCTTTTCTCCAGTGTGAGTCTTTTCATGTACTCGAATGTAATTGGAAGACCTGAAGGCTTTTCCACATTGTTTACATTTATAGGGTCTCTCCCCCGTGTGAATTCTTTCATGTATTTGAAGGTAAGTGCAACAAATGAAGGCTTTTCCACATTGTTTACATTTATATGGCTTCTCTCCAGTGTGAGTAGTTTCATGATTTCGAAAGTAATAGAAATCACTAAAGGCTTTCCCACATTCACATTTATAGGGTTTCTCCCCAGTATGAGTTTTTTCATGCCTTCGACATAAACTGGGAGAATCAAAGGCTTTCCCACATACCTTGCATTTATGAGGTCCATCTCCAGTGTGCGTTATCATGTGTCTTCGAAAACCTGTGCAATCAGAGAATGCTTTCCCACAATACTTACATTCATAGGGTTTCTCTCCAGTGTGAGTTCTTTTATGTCTTCGAACTGAACTGGGAGAAAGAAAGCCTTTTCCACATATCTTACATTTATGAGGTCCATCTCCAGTGTGCATTATCATGTGTCTTTGAAAGCTTTCAAGATGATAAAATGTTTTCCCACATCGCTGACATTCATAGGATTGTTCTCCAGTGTGACTCATTTCATATAGTTGAGTGTAACAGGAACAACTGAAGGCGTTCCCACATAGATTACATTGATAGGGTTTCTCTCCACTGTGTGTTCTTTCATGTCTTAGAGAGGAACTATAAGCAGGAAACGCTGTAGAACACTGCTCATATTCATATGGTTTCTCTTCAGTGTGAGTTCTTCCAAGCATATGAAATAAACTAGGCCAAATAAAGACATTTCCACACAACTCACACATACAACGTCCATCTCCATGGTGTGCTGCCATATGTCTTTGGAGGTTTTCAAGAGAACTGAAGGTTGCACATTCCTTACAATCATAGAGTTTCTTTCCATGCTGAGGCCTTTCACGTATTTGAAAGGAGGGCTGATAACTGAAAGCTGTCCCACATTGTGTATGTGTATATGGCTTCTCTCCATATTCTTGATACTCACATGGTTTGTGTTCACTGTCAACTCTAATGTAGCAATTAAGAGATGAACGACCCATGAGGACTTCTGCACACGCATTGCTTTCCCATGGATCTACTCCAGGTATTTTCTCGTTCACAATACTGTCTTGAATCTGGGTAAAGGGTCCTCCACATTGACTATTATCTTTAATTTCACAGGATCCCTCTACCATATGACATCTGTAAAAAATAAGAAGTATATTAGTAAAGGTTTGTTTATAAATGATTTTGTATTAATAAGTATTGGATTTACATTTCTTTTCTTTTTTATTTTTTTTTAGACAGGGTCTCGTTCTGTTGCCCAGGCTGGAGTGCAGTGGTGTGATCTCAGCTCACTGCAACCTCCACCTCCCAGACTCAAACCATCCTCCCACCTCAGCCTCTCAAATAGCTGGGACTACAGGCAAATGCCACCACGTCTGGCTGATTTTTTTTTTTTTTTTTTGAGACAGAGTCTCGCTCTGTTGCCCAGGCTGGAATGCAGTGGCACAATCTTGGCTCACTGCAAGCTCCGCCTCCCAGATTCACGCCATTCTCCTGCCTCAGCCTCCCAAGTAGCTGGGACTACAGGCGCCCGCCACCGTGCCCATCTAATTTTTTGTATTTTCAGTAGAGACGGGGTTTCACCTTGTTAGCCAGGATGGTTTCAATCTCCTGACCTCGTGATCTACCCACCTCCACCTCCCAAAGTGCTAGGATTAGATTTTTGTATTTTTGGTAGAGATGAGGTTTCACCATGTTGCCCAGGCTAATCTTAAACTCCTGAGCTCAAGCAATCTGCCCACCTTGACCTTCTATAGTGCTGGGATTACAAGGGTGAGCCACCGTACCCAGCCTTTCTTTTTCTTTCTTTCTCTTTTTGAAACTGGGTTTTGCTCTGTTGCCCAGGCTGGAGTATAGTGATGTGAACAGGGCTTACTGCAGTCTTGACCTGCTGGGCTCAAGCAACCTTCCTGTCTCAGCCTCCCAAGTAACTGAAACCACAAGCACAGGCCACCATGCCTAGCTAATTTTTGTATTTTTTGTAGAAAGGGGGTCTTGCCACATTGCCCAGACTGCTTGAACACCTGGGCTCAAGCAGTCTTCCTGCCTCAGCTTCCCAAATAGTTGGGATTACAGGTGTGAGCCATCCCACCTGGCCTGGATTTACATTTCTAACATTATCATGCAAATAGTAGGTTTCATGCTCTGTTTGAACATGAATGGACAGAACGATGTGCAAGATAACTCAACCCCAGCTGTTTTGAAGACAGTGACATTCCTATGGGAATTCTTAATACTGTTTCCAAGATAACTATTTTGCAAGCACTGAATAGCTATGTCACATTTAAGTATACGTTTTTGAAGAAAATTTTCTAAGAATAAATAAATTTAAGGTGGGCTTGTTAATTTTCCATGCTTCTTTTTAAAATTTTGGGCTGGTCACAGTGGCTCATGCCTGCAATACCTGCCTTTTGAGAGGCCAAGGCAGGAGGAATGCTTAAGGACAGGAGCTTGAGATGAGCCTGGTTAAACATAGCAAGACCCTAGTTCTACAAAAACAAAATATGTAGCCACATGTGGTGGTACATACCTGTAACCCTAGCTACTCGGAAGGCTGAAATGGGAGGACCATTGAGCACAGGAGTCTGAGGCTATACAGCAAGCTATGATCATACCACTGTACTCCAGCCTGAGCAACAAAGTGAGACACTGTTTCTAAAACAAACAAAATAAAATAAAATTTCTGGCATACTATGAATCACTCCAAGGACACAGCTTTCTCTTGTGGGTGCAAATTACCTTAGATTTCTCCTGAGATCTTTGTACTGATCTTCTTCTATAGTGTGATTTTGCCATATCATTCCTGAAAGTTAGAACCAGAAAAATGACTATAAATTATTACAAAATTATAGAAAGACTGCAAGATTTTATGTACACTGCAATCATGCATTATTCATACACCAAACTACAGTTGACTCTTCAACAACACAGGTTTGAACTGCACAGGTCCATTTACAGATAAATTTCTTCAGTCTCTGCTACTCTTGAGACAGCAAGACCAACCCCTCCTCTTATTCAGTATACTCAATGTAAAGACAGTTAGAATGGGCCAGGCATGGTGGCTCACACCTGTAATCCCAGACCTTTGGGAGGCCGAGGCGGGTGGATCATGAGGTCAAGAGATCGAGACCATCCTGGCCAACATGGTGAAACCCCATCTCTACTAAAAATACAAAAATTAGCTGGACATGGTGGTGGGCACCAGTAGTCCCAGCTACTCGGGACCCTGGGGCAGGAGAATTGTTTGAATCCAGGAGGCAGAGGTTGCAGTGAGCCAAGATCGTGCCACTGCACTCCAGCCTGCCAATACAGTGAGACTCTGTCTCAAAAAAAAAAAAAAAACCAGAATGGAAACTTTCTATGAATACTAAATAATGTTCTACTTCCCTATAGTTTCCTAATGAATATTTTCTTTTTCTAGCTTACTGTACTGTGAGAATATATAGCATGTAATACATATGACATAAAATACATGTATTAATTGTTTATATTACCAATAATGCTGCCAGTAAACAGTAGGCTACTAGTGGTTAAGTTGTGGGGGAGAATAAGATGTATGACTGCTTGGGTGGCTGGTTCAAGGGCCAATTATATCCCCTTTCCACATTTCAAATCATTGAACAGCATTGATGACCAAGAAACAAATGTCTCTAATTGACTAAGTGAAGGCATGATGTCATCCTTACCTATACAGTCCAAGTTTCTGATGGTTTCCTGCATCACATCTCTGTAGAGACTCTTCTGTGATGGACCCAGCAAAGCCCACTCCTCACAGGTGAAGTTTATAGCCACATCCTCAAATGCCACTGAGTCCTGAAACATTCCACATGTGCACAGGAGGAAGATTAAAACTGAAGGCACTGGGAATCTAGATTGACTTCATAACCTTCAAAAGATGCTGTGGTTTCCAAACATTTATTCAAGGACATGGTAAACCCATTCTTATTCTCTCTTTATACCATTTCATCCCACACAACAATTCTGATGCTAGAATTGAACATGTTTTATAAAGTAACAGTTGAATAGGAACACGCCTCTTGTTGGTGAGTTAAGAAAGTGAGTCTTATCGCCTGAATCACCCCTAATTTCTATTTCTACAGTGGGTCTGCAGTTCTTGTCATGACAAAGTCCTACTACCTATTGTGCAAAAGAGAGTTACCAGCAAGAAGGCTCTCACCAGATGCCTAACCTTGATGCTGGGCCTCCTACCCTCCAGAAGTGTAAAAAATAAATATCATTTCTTATAAATTACCCAGGTTAAAGTATTCTGTTATAAGCAACAAAAAACAGACTAAGACAGCCACGAAAAAAACACTCTGAGGCCAGGCACAGTGGCGCACGCCTGTAATCCCTGCACTTATGGAGGCCGAGGCAGTCAGATAACCTGAGGTTGGGAGTTTGAGACTAGTCTGACCAACATGGAGAAACGCCGCCTCTACTTAAAATACAAAAAATTAGCCAGGCGTGGTGGCGCATGCCTATAATCCCAGCTACTCAGGAGGCTGAGGCAGGAGAATTGCTTGAACCTGGGAGGTGAAGGTTGAGGTGAGCTGAGATCACGCCATTGCACTCCAGCCTGGGCAACAAGAGCGAAACTCCGTCTCAAAAAAATAAAAAAATAAGGGAAAAATACTCTGGTCACTGTATCTGTAATGAGTGACCCTCATGCCTTGGGGAATTTAGCCTGTGCTATGTGACTACACTAAGAGAGAAGCTAGCAAATGGAAGCTAGCAAATGGTTTCCTGCAGAACAAATGTAGTTTAACATGACAAAAGACTAATCAGTATATTTTACCATCCCAATGGAAAAATGTTAAACTTTATTAAGTAATGTCAAAGAAGAAGAAAAGAAGGGCAAAGATTGCATATGTTCTTAGGAAAAAACTCTGTGTCACCTCTATGAATATCTATAATATTCCCTAAATCATTAAACAGACCTTTTGTCATCATTAAAAATTACATGACCAAATCTAATAGAAGTCACAAACTTCTAAAAATGCTAAAATCCTTCTAATCAAGAAAGCAACAGCTTTCCAAAAACAGATAAAGTATTGTGAATATACTATATTCAGCATCCTGTACTATTAACATAGAGATAAACAAATAGAATAAGGAAGATGACAAATAGTAGAAAAGCTTTGTGGAGTTTTGTTTGTCCTTGTCCCAACCGCTCCTCACATCAGAGCCAGTCTTGAAGACAGAAGACCAAATTTCCAATGTGGATCCCCCCAGAGAGAGGAGATCAGATCTTTTTTTTTTTTCTTTTTTTTTTTTTTTTTCTTTTGAGACGGAGTCTCGCTCTGTCGCCCAGGCTGGAGTGCAGTGGCCAGATCTCAGCTCACTGCAAGCTCTGCCTCCCGGGTTCACGCCATTCTCCTGCCTCAGCCTCCCCAGTAGCTGGGACTAGAGGCGCCCGCCACCTCGCCCGGCTAGTTTTTGTATTTTAGTAGAGACGGGGTTTCACCGTGTTAGCCAGGATGGTCTCGATCTCCTGACCTCGTGATCCGTCCGTCTCGGCCTCCCAAAGTGCTGGGATTACAGGCTTGAGCCACCGCGCCCGGCCGAGATCAGATCTTATGTATAAGTTATTGCCCCTTTGTATTTTTCAATCCATCTGTGGACCATCCAAAGGTCTGAAAGAAAGCTGTCTTTTTTATTTCATCAATGATGGAGCCTAATTAGGTCAAGCTTGGCAGGAACTGCTTCAAAATGTTGCAAAATACATTAAAAACCTTCAAACAACTGGGACAACAAATTATGATTAAGACAAATGGTAGAACATCTAAGTCCTGGGAATAAAAAGGAAGAGAACAATTTCCCCCAGAAATTAGGACATTCAGGCTCAGCGCGGTGGCTCACGTTTGTAATCCCAGCACTTTGAGAGGCCGAGGTGGGAGGATCACCTGAGGTCAGGAGTTCGAGACCAGCCTGGCCAACATGTTGAAACCCCGTCTCTACTAAGAATACAAAAATTAGTCAGGCGTGGTGGCGGGCACCTGTAGTTCCAGCTACTCCAGAGGCTTAGGGACGAGAATTGCTTGAACCTGGGAATTGGAGGTTGCAGTGAGCCGAGATCAAGCCACTGAACTCCAGCCTGGGCGATAAAGCAAGATTCCGTCTCAGGACAAAAAAAAAAAAAAAGGGGGGGGGCATTCAAAAGCACTCAAGTGTTTTGGGGAATTAAGAATGCATGCACTGGAAATGCATGCACTAGAAAGAACACATTTTCACAAAAGACCTGGGGAGGCCCTCATTTTCAGCTCTGTATCATCTCGGTTTGGTAAAACAGAAAGGGAAGGCTAAAGCAGAGTTTTAAGCAGTCTGGCTAAGTGTTCAAATACTAAACTACATCACAGACCCACCCACAAACACTGGAAGAGGTCAGGTTTTTGTTTGGCATATCTTTTTTACTTTTAGCTGCTAGCATTCAGGAAATCTATCAGAATACTGGATGAACACAAGCTAAGGGAACAGAGACTTCAGTGACTACACTGGACAGAGAATACAGTCTCTGCAAACACACTCTGAAAATGTTACTAAACAAACGAATAATTAAAACCTTCCACAAACCAGAAGGGCAAACAGTGAAGAGGAATCTGATTTCCGGATTATAACATTCAAATGTCTGCTTTACAACACAAAAAGTCCACAAAGACTGTAAAGGAACATGAAAATACAGTTCATCAATGGAAAAAATTTAATTTAGATAAACCATCTCTGAGAACCTCAGACATTAGACTTACTGAATAAAAACTTTAAAGCAACTGTCTTACGTATATTCAATGAGGTAAAGGCAATTATGAACGAAGAACTAAAAGAAAACCGGAAAAGGATGTACGGATAAAATCGTATCAATACAAAATTAGAAATTGGACCATATTTAATTTATGCAACTGCAAAGGACAACATCTAAAATGAAAATTTCTCTATAGATGCTCAACAGATGTGAGCAACCAAAGTAAAAAATCAACTAAAATGAAGATAGAACAATTGAAGTTATTTAGACTGAGGAGAAAAAAAGAAAAAGGAATGAAATTGATAGAATGTATGATCGATATAACTGCCTTGCCAGTAATGTTAAAAGAAGTTCATTGGAGAGAAGAAAAATTATATAGATTAGAAATTTGGATCACACACACACAAAGAGTCTGAGAATTACATGAAGACATTTGAAATTCTTTAGTTTTCTTATACCTATGTGATCTAATATAATAGATACAGGTTTGTTCAACATAATAATAACAGCAATGTATCGGGCAATACAATAGAGGAATTCAGAATAGTTTGTTATACCAGCACTACCCCTGAATCCGGTACAGTGTTATTTGAAACTGTAGGCTCATTAGTTGTGAATGGTATTCTACAAACTCTAGTGAATTCACTAGTAAAATTTAAGAAACAATTTGATTTACTCTACTCATAGAAGCAAGCAAATGGAATCATATACATGCTCAGTCAAAATGAAAGAAGGCATAAAGGAGAAAGTTGAAAAAACAGATAATGTACAATAAGTAGAAAACAATAACATATATGTGATATTAATCCAATTATATCAGTTAAAACATATAATATATATTACCTATATTGAACAGTAAAAAAGACAGGGACTGGCAGAGTATAATGAAAAAGAAGGCCCATCAATGTGCACAAGAAAACCATTTTAAACAGAAAGACACAGATACATTAAACAGAAAGGTATGGATAAACACATGCCATTCTAGCCCTAATCAAAAGAAATATGGAACAGCAATACTAAATTCAGATAAATAAGATTTTAGGTCAAAGAAAATTACATGCGATGGAGATATTTCATAATGATAAAGAGGTTAATCCTACAAGACATAATAATCCTTAACATCTATGCCCATCAACACAGATCATGAAAATACATAAGGCAAAAACTTATAAAACCACAAGGCAGAATACACAAATCTACAACTATAGTTGGAGGAAAACAACTCACCTCTTTCAATAATTGACAGATCAGTTTGGCAGAAAATCACTAATGATACACCTGAACTCAAGAATACTATTAATTAACTAGATTTAATTGATGTGTATTTATACCTTCATTGTACACCAGCAGGCTACACATTATTTTCAAGCCCACATGATGTATACACCAAGACAGACCATATTCTGAACCATAAAACACACTTGAACAACTTTTTAAAAACAGAAATTCTATAAAGTATGCAATCAAACTGTATTATAATTAATGTAGCAATAAATAACAGAAACATACTTGAAAAGCCTAAAAAACCTGGAGATTTAAGTCATAAACCTCTCAACTTTAAAAATGTCAAAGAGAATTCTCAAGCAAATGTAAATTACTGCAATGTTGATAAAAAAGAGTATACCATAGCAAAATTTTTAGAATGTAGCAAAGGCAGTGCTTAGAAGGAAACTTAAAGATTTGAATGCAGGCTGGGCACGGTGGCTCATGCCTGTAATCCCAGCACTTTGGGAGGCCGATGTGAGTGGATCACGAGGTCAGAAGATCGGGACCCTCCTGGCTAACACAGTGAAACCCCATCTCTACTTAAAAAAAAAAAAAAAAAAAAAATTAGCCAGGCATGGTGGCAGGCACCTGTAGTCCCAGCTACTCCAGAGGCTGAGGAAGGAGAATGGTGTGAACCCGGCAGGCAGAGCTGGCAGTGAGCCGAGATCACGCCACTGCACTCCAACCTGGGCAACAGAGCCACACTCCGTCTCAAAAAAAAAAAAAAAAAAAAAAAGAATTAAATGCAATCTCAAGAGAAAAAGATAAAAAACCAATGCTTAAAAACCTTGCACTTCAGGCCGGGCGCGGTGGCTCACGCCTGTAATCCCAGCACTTCGGGAGGCTGAGGTGGGTGGATCACGAGGTCAGGAGATCGAGACCATCCTGGCTAACACGGTGAAACCCCGTCTCTACTAAAAAATACAAAAAACTAGCCGGGCGAGGTGGCGGGCGCCTGTAGTCCCAGCTACTCGGGAGGCTGAGGCAGGAGAATGGCGTGAACCTGGGAGGCGGAGCTTGCAGTGAGCCGAGATCGCGCCACTGCACTCCAGCCTGGGCGACAGAGCGAGACTCCGTCTCAAAAAAAAAAAAAAAAAAACCTTCCACTTCAGGAAACTAAAGAAAGTTTAGTAAGATACATGTAAATCAAGCAGAGGGAAATAACGACGAGAGAAAGTATTAATGAAATAGCAAGCAAGAAATCAGTAGAAAACATCAACAATCCAAAAGCTGGTTCCTTCAAAAGATCAATAAAATGAGTAAGCCCATAGCCAAGCTAACTCAGAAGAAAGGGGGGTTATGATTACTAATCTTGTGTTCATTAAAGGACCTCAAAGAAGTATTAGGAACAACTGCTGCATTGCCCACATAGGTGATAAATTACATGGAATGAACCAATTCCTTGAATGACACAAGCTACCAAAATTAGTTCTCACAAAAGGAGAACTAATTAATATGAAAAGTCTTATAACTATTAAAGAAATCGAATCAATAAATAATAAAAGTCCCAGGCCAGGCTGGGTGCACTGGTAGGCTAGGCATGGTGGCTCACACGTGTAATGCCAGCACTTTGGGAGGCCAAGATCGGCAGACTGCTTGAGCCCATGAGTTCAAGACCAGCCTGGGCAACATGGTGAAACCCCATCTCTACAGAAAACACAAAAAATTAGCAGGATGTAGTGGCACGTGCCTGTAGTTCCAGCCACTCAGGAGGCTGAGGTGGGAGGATCACTTGAGCCCAGGAGGCAGAAGTTGCAATGAGATCATGCTACTGCACTTCAGCCTAGACAACAAAGCAAAACTCCATTTCAAGCAAACAAACAAATAAAAAGTCCTAAGAAAAAGGAACAGGCCAGCATGGTTTCACTGTTGAATTCTGGAAAACACTTAGGGAAGAAATGACACAAATTCTCTATAATCTCTTTCAGAAAATAGAAGCAGAGGGGACAATTTCTAATTCATGTTGTAAGGCCAACACTGATAATATGGTTTGGCTCTGTGTTACCACCGAAATCTAATCTTGAACTGTAATCCCCATAATCCCCATGTATCAAGGGAGGGACCTGTGGGAGGTGATTGGATTATGGGGGCAATTTCCCACATGCTGTTCTTGTGACAGTGGGTTCTCATGAAATCTGATGGTTTTATAAGTGTTCGACAGTTCCTACTTCACGTGCTGTCTTGCCTGTCACCATGTAAGAAGTGCCTGCTTCCCCTTCTGCCATGATTGTAAGTTTCCTGAGGCCTCCCCAGCCATGAGGAACTGTGAGTCAATTAAACTTCTTTTCTGGTAGTTCTTTATAGCAGTGTGAAAATGGACTAATACAACTGCCTTAATACACAAAACTAGATAGACATTACAGACATATCTCCATCATGTGAAGGCATAAAGGGAAGAATGCCATCTGCAAATCAAGAAAGAGGCCCAGGCAGGGTGCGGTGGCTCATCCCTGTAATCCCAGCACTTTGGGAGGCCAAGGTGGGCGGATCATGAGGTCAGGAGATCGAGACCA